>NC_142804.1:62702919-62748855 GCF_049724085.1 Artemia sp. Qi Xiang Cuo
GACAATCTCATCAGCAGCTTTATATAGTTTTGGAGGCGCACCGGGTTTACCAGAAGACTTGTGGTTCTTCAGTGAACGAGTGGCTTGTTTTATTTCTTCAATATTGGGGGGTTTGAGATAAACTTTATAAGGTGATCGAACGACAGTTGAAGGAGATCTTGAGATTACTTGCGGACGATATGACGAATTAAAGAGTTCTTGAAAAAGTTCCTTCCTTCTTGATACTCTTACCGACAGGTCCGTTATGATATGCCCGTCTTTCAGGCGAATGATCTCAGACATGTTGCTTTCTCCCAATGGCATGTTTCAGCAATTGATAAAGCTTTCGGGTGTCGTGTGCCTTAGACGCGGCTTCGATGGAGTCTGGCATTTCCTTCCAGTAGTTTTGTCTATCTATTATTTAAGATTTCTTAATTTTCGCTCTACGCTTGGTACGCTCTGTCTTAGAGTAAGACGTTCGACATTTGTTGGCTAACTTAATGGTTCCTTCGCTGATCCAGTATTTTCCTTTTGGTTTTGACATACTAAGGACTTCTTTCGCTGACTCCTGCATTGCTGCAGCAAACTGCTTTCATTTATTCTCTACAGAACAATAACGAAGCTCCGCGGCGTTTCCTTCATCATTCACGATGGACAAGGCACTTAGCCAGCTTGATAAGGCAAGGTGGAAGATAGTCTTGATTCCAGGGTTATTCAAACCAGCAAAATATGTTGCTGGTTCATATGTTTCTTGAGGATTTATTTATCCAGCAAGTTCCCAGCTTGCTTACACCCTCTACGTTTTTGCCTAGCAATCAATAATGCTGCCGTTTCCACCTCTCCGCCGTGATGAGACCACACATTAGGATTTCCCACCGGAAGACTAGGGATGAAATTCTCCCTAACCTAACTTCTGAGGGCATAGGAGAAGTTATTATGTTAGCGAAATTTATTAATTTAAAGTGATTGTAGTTGAAGTATTACTAAATATTTATTTTTAAGATAAATATTTATACATTAGATAAATATGGATCAAATATACTCTAATTATCAATTTTTTGATTTATCTATAAAATTTAATATGAAATATAATTTATGTCCGTATAAAGAATTCAAAATTTATGGGAAAATTGTTAGAATTTAGCAACGTTGATATCGTTATGCGAAAAAAATGGGCTTGTCTTGCACTTTCTTTCAAAATGAGACTTAAAATAGGAAGTGACAAAAACTTCTTTAGTTGGTGTTCATCCGCTGGTCGACTTAAAAATGGCATATTTACTTTATGGAAGGAAGGGGAGTAAAGAAAGCATTAAAGTGCTTTTTCTTTTGTTATATCCGTACATCTAAGGCATGCCTGCATAAAAAAAATGTGAAAGGAGGGAAAATTCCCCTGAGATTGATCCAGAGGATCTAACCAGAAACAGGGTTAAACAAGGATTGCGTCAATCGTACATTTTGTACTGTTGTTCTTTGTGGTCACGTACGTTTTCAACAACGGAGTAAAGACCAACTCAACGAATAAAACATTTCTACAAAACCGACTGAGGATTTCACCATCATTTTATTCATGGAATAAGCAACGGAAAAGGAAACTTACTTTTCGAAAACCTTGTAAAAACTCAAAATAAAAAAAAAATGTTTAAAGTAGCTTTAAAAGATCTGCCCTCCATAATTGTTTTGTCATACATGGCTTACAGACAGGGTTGCCAAAGGGAGTACCCAAGTACTGTTTTTACACTTTTTGATCAAAGTAGTACTTTTTGACCACTTTCTATGAAAGTAGTACTTTTTTTAATACTTTCTGTTAAAAATAGTATTTTTAATACTTTTTGTTATAAAGTATAAATAATTTTAAAACAGTCAATTTTCTCATTATCAATTTGTTGCCCCGTAAAAAGAGAACTATTTCTGGTTTCGTTGACAAACATCCGTGCAACAGGAGAGGATGCGTAAGATGTCAACATTTTTATCGATTCTTCTGTTATGCTAAGAAAACAAATGGACGTTACATTATAAAGTACAGACGGTATTTTGGTTATTGTTCAGTCATACATTAGACAGCAAGAAAGAAAGAAACATAATTTCTACGAATTTCTAGGTCATTCAGAGCGATTACATCTATTAGTTTATAACAGTTAATACACAACTCAGTGCGCAAGGACGGGAAGAAGTTAGCCACACCTCTCAGTATAGCAGTGTCTCCGGATACAGATTCATATCTTAGATAACTGAAGAAGAGAGCTCTTCAAAGCTGTGTCCCGGGCTAAAGCGGGACGCAACGAATAAACTCTACTGCCGGAGAATATTGCTGGCAGAGATTACGGTAGGCAATCTTAATTCTCTTGAATACGCACTCAGAAATGGAGGGGAATCAGGTTCAGCCATCTCAACTTCCGGGTGCGTCAGATCCCGACGCTATTTCTCAGTTTATGCGTGAAATAAATTTCAAACTGGATTTGATCCCACAGCTCTCAAACAGCTTATCCGGTATAGAGGCAAAAATGAATAGTTTTAGTAAACAGCTAGATACAACAAAATCAGAAATTTCAAACGATCTAGCGGAAATGAGGAACAAACTCAGGGAGTCTACACTGAAAATTGACGCATTGGAGGCAGAAATAAAGCGTTATAACCTCGTGTTTTACAATTTCCCTGTGACTGGTCCATCCCAGTCGAGTTTGAAGGATGAGCTTTGTGAGTTTCTTACCTGGTGTCTCCCGAACCTATAGCTTTCTCGGAGGGACATAAAGGATGCTTTCCGCCTGAGATCAGGCCCTGTAATAATTAAGTGGCATGACTTGGAAATACGAAATGCGGTTCTCAGGAATTTTTTTGTATTGAAACAGAACGGCGTAGGGGTTGCTCCGGACTACACTACGTATCAACGCGAGGCTAGAAAAAATTTAAAGCCAGTGCTGTCCCAAGCCCTAGTAAAAGGCCAAAATGCGCGGCTCAAAGGCGATAGGCTTATCATTGATGGTAAAACGTACACATACGACCGTGAATGTCAAAAAATAAAATAAATGACGGTAAGCCACCCATTTAGGGCCCCTAATGCAGCACAGAGTAACTCAGAGATCAGAGGTTTAAATCCCGCTAATGTGAATGAAAATAACCAGAGTTCTGTCCAGAATTTCCCTTCAGATCAGTCGGACTGTTCTGGTAATGAAAGTGACACGAACACGATAGTTGAAAGAAACAGCAACTTGCCGAAAACAATAGGAACAGGGAAAGGTCGTAAAAGTAGCGAGATTAGCCCCGTTGATAATACTTACAGTCGGACCGCTAGGTATGTACGGCAAAGAAATGAGGAGCCATCGACAAGCCGGGTTACTGAAGGAAATCAGCCACCAATTTACAGACAAAACACACGCCCGTTCAGGCAGCTACAAAAAAACCAGCCTTGGCAGTACATGGGTATTAATAGACCTAGGGGCGACGATTATTACCGGTTAGCTTTCCCCCCCGAGTGATTACGGAGCCCAATAGCATCGACAAGGCCATACACAAACCCTGAAGTTTGTATCTTGGAATGTACAGGGTATAAAAAATAAGTTAAGTTCTGTGGAAAGTGATTTATCAAACTTTGACTTTGTACCATTAATTGAAACCTGGCATTGCCCTAGTGAAACTCCAATAGTAAGAGGTTTTAATGTGGAAAGTGTATCACGAGAGCTAGCTTCTAACAATCGTTATTTTGGAGGCATTGTAGTGTTGATAAAAGATGAGTCTTTCAAAAGTTATACAAAGCTGAAAAGTAAATCAGAAAATCTTATTTGGATTAGATTATAATGTTGGGATGGACTGTATATTGTAATATGATCGATTTATAGTCCACCTCAAAATAGCTCGCACCGAAATCAAGATACGTGGGATTTGTTGGTAAAAGAATCTGATGAAAAAATAGCTAATTTTGAATATAATAGATTGATATTAATGGGTGATTTTCATGCTGATACTAGTGATGAAGTTGAAGTAAATGATGTTTTAATTCCAGGTATTCCGTCAGCAGTCCCAGCCGTCTACAGAATTCCCAGAGCTAGCAGGGACGAAAAAAGAAGAATAAATCATTGGGATAGAAGGTTGCTGACACTCAGGACAGACTTAGGTTTGATGATTGGAAATGTAAGATTTGGAAAGGATAAAAATCGGGATGAGTGTACCTGCGTGGCTGGGGCTAAAGCAAGTTTAATTGATTATGTTTTGGTGGATATTAGCTGTGATCTTAATGACCTTAACGTGGATGTGCTCAAGCCAGTAGAATAGGACCATCTACCGGTATTTTTAGAAATTAGATCAATGAGTGCTCCCCAAATGAGGGATATTTCAAGTGAAAGTCGTATTTATAATAATAATGTTTGACGTCAGATACCGAGGGAATGGTCTACAGAGGAAAAGGATAAATTAAATGAACCGTTTTCAGAGGATGGTGTAGCTATAAGATTAAGTGATTTAGAGAAGATAAATAACCATGATAGATTGATAGACGAGTTCACGGAGATTTTACACGAAATAGCAGGCCCGATTCTTTTAAATAAAGGAGTCCGTAATGATATAGATTGTTTTTACGGGTAGTGTAGAATAAAAAAATTGGAACCTATCGAAGGAATGGAGATTTTGAGGGAAGAGGACAAAGAGGAAAATAGGATTCGACTATTGACAATCTTCAAAAATGTTAGCCGGGAGTATAAACGCCTTTTAAAACAGAAGAAGAGACTGGCTATTCAAAACGGTAAGGAAGAGCTGATCCAGTTTTATGAAAAGAGTGATACGCGGTCTTTCTGGAGAATGATAAAAAAAGGTTTTTCCATAGCTCAGCCAAAAGTACCTGACCCGAAAACATGGCCTACATACTACAATGACGCGGTTCATGAAGACTATTCGTTTGACTGCTGGTTCAGTGACGAATTATCGAATAAAGAAAGAGAAGGAGATCAATTTCCCACTGAAAGAACACATCATGATCTGATAAAACCCGAATCGAAAGAAGAAATCGAAGAATGTATAAGCGCCATGGAAGGTGGATCAGCACATGGTAGCAATGGAGTCCCAACAAAGATCTTGAAACAATTCCAAATTTTATTTATGCCCATCTTCTTGGTTATCTTCAACTTAGTTCTTGCTTCCGGTGAATGGCCATCGCTGTGGAAAACATCCTTGATTTTGGCGCTATTCAAAAAAGGAGACCCAGCGGATCACGGTAATTATCGACCGATTTCTTTAGTACCTAGTCTTAGCAAAATATTAGAAAAAATACTAGATTCTAGATTAGCTCATTGGTTAGAAAAATATAGGATTTTAAAGGAGGAGCAGGCAGGATTTCGGGATGGATATAATGCTATTGATAGGGTCTTAGTACTACAGGCGCTTGTAGAGAAATATGCAAAAGGGAAGAATAGGTTGTACGTTGCATTTTTAGATCAAGAAAAGGCCTTCGACAGTATTGATAGGATTTTCCTGTGCTTAGAACTGTTAAAGATAGGCTTACCAAGACTTTTCGTTAGGATACTAGCTGATATGTCTAGAAACATATTTGGTATAGTTAAAGTTTTAGGGAAGGGATTATCGTCACCGTTTGAAATTAGAAAAGGAGTAAAACAGGGTAGTAGTATTTCGCCTAGGTTGTTCACGTTGTATATAAATAATATTGTTGACCATTTTAAAAAGGTATGGGCCCCTACAGTGTCACTAGGGAACCTGACGTTATCTCTGTTGCTTTTTTCTGATGACGCGGTGTTGACAGGCAGGTCACCAGAGGAGCTCCTAATCTTATTGGGTATATTAGAAGAATATTTAGAAAGAAAGAAACTAGTATGGAATATTATAAAGACTGATAGTATGGTTTGTAGAGGACCTCGCGCGAATAATGATGATCAAAAAGTAGAGTTTTATTATAAAGGCGAAAAAGTAAAAGAGAGCGAAAATTTTAAATATTTGGGAGTAACACTTTCAACAAAAGGAGGAGGGAAAGAGCATGTAAAACAGATGATTAAGAGAGGGAAAGCAGTTTCAGCTGCCATTTTACGTAATTCAAGGCTTTCAAGTATAAAAGATTTAAAAATGCATAAATATGTTTTTAATTCTAAAGTTTTACCTACTATACATTACGGAGATGAACTTTGGGGGCATGACCCGGCACCACAATTGGAGTCAATTCAGCTGCAACACTTTAAGAGATTAATTGGTCTCCACGTAACGACCCACAATCAGGCTATAAAAGTTGACCTAGGTATATTTTCGCTGAGAATGAGTAGATTAGCACAGATGATCCGGTACTGGCTAAAGGTTTTAAGTCTGTCAGAAGATAGGTTAGCAAAAGCAGCTTATGTGGAGATGCTACGGTCGAAACGTAAAAGACTGTGGCCGTATCAAATAAAAAATGTTTTAGATGGATTAGGATTATCATATATTTGGAATGAGGGGCTAGGTCCCTCAGATCAGGGTGAGTCGTTTTTGGCTATGATTGTATAAAGAATAAAAGATCACGAAGTCCAAATGTGGACCCAGGCAGTTAAAAAATCTGAAACAATGAAGTTTTATTCCCATGTAAAAGAGATATTTTGATTCGAATATAATTTTAAACTAGGATTACCGGGGGAGACATTGAGGACTTGGTTTCGGATCCGAGTAAATTGCCTGCCACTGAAAAATATAAAAAGAGTATTTGAAAGAAATAGGGTGGCCCCAGATGCAAATGCGGATTACTCTTGCCCCAGATGTAACCTAGGTATTGAGGATGTCGCCCATATTCTCACCGAGTGCCAGCAACTTTCTCTATTAAGGGAAAAGTATTTTGTGGGTTGTAACTTGGCGTTCCCGGGGATCCTTAAAACGACTGTAAAAAGATCAATTAGGCAGTTATGTAATTATGTAAATGAAGCGCAGACATCAATTAGTGATATTTGATATTTATGTTATTTTCTTGTAGAGTGTGATTAAGAATACTGTTCTGTATGGCCTGTTTTTTTTGGCTTATAATAAATTATTATTATTATTATTATTATTATTATTATTATCATAGGTAAATATCATTTTGAAAAGGATAGGTGGTAAAGATTATATGGAGTTATTTTGAAATAAACTGTTATAAGATAGGCAATATATTATTAAAATAAGGGGGAGGGAGCTTAGGGGTCTACCTTGTTCTTGGCATCCTCCCCTACAAAAGGCACTCTCTTTAAATCAAAGTTCTTCAACCCAGTTTTTATATGGGATACTGCTGTTTGTTTTGTTGAAAAATGTTTTACAAAGTATTTCAAACATTATTTAGCCAGATAGGTCTGATAAAATTATTATTGCAATATATTTTGGAAATCTTTCTCTCGACATTTACCTTTTATATGTTTTTTCCTAGTCCTTTCCAAGTCAACTGATTTTGAAAGAAAGTCTTCGAGGGATACTTTTATTGAAAACTCCTTTTTGTGCATTCAACGAAAAAATTAAAAAAACAAATTTACCCTTCTCCTAGAACTTAAAAGATACATTTTGTTCCCTTACTTCTCTATATTTTGTTATTTAATTTTCAGGCATAATTTGTGGGGTGGTTCCGGGAATTAGTTCCACGCGTCCCTCGTGTTTCAACCTTGTTGTTCGTCAATTAAATCAAAACTGACGAAACCAAGAAACGGAAAAACATGATAAATATATGCTTTGGGCAATATATTTACACATTAGAGGGAGGGGGGGGGGGTAAATTTAGCACAAGCGTATTCTAAATGTGTTAACCAAAATTTTTCTGCACATTTTGAAGTAAGAAATGTTTTCTTAACATGTTTCCTTCTCAATAACCCAATTTTAAGTTTACATCATTTTTTTAATGTAAAAGAATTAAAATTTAGTTAGAATAGTATCTAGTTCCAAAGGACTCGTGAAGCAGAGTAGTCCCCTTAAAAAAAGATAAATAGGCTTGGATTTGTCTTGGGATGAACACAGGAAGTGGGGAACTTTGGGCTCGACAACCCTAAAACTCCCAACTCTGGAACTTCTTTAACTTCCTAATCAGATTATCTGAGGTTTTTATTTACTATTGTTCCCCTGGCCCATAAACCAAAAGTCATTTGCGACTTTCAATTTAGGGTATATACAATTCCTCCGTATTTAACCTGTCAACTGCAAATGAGAAAATAAATAAGGAAATTAGTACCCTACAAGTTAAAATCTCTAATAGCTAAGAATTCTGTAACTGAAATTTTGAAATGACACCGTTTCCTGAGTCCCTCTCCCAATTTAGTCTCATATTTAGAAAAAATAGGACGAAAAATGGTATTGTTGACTTCTTCTTAGAAAAAAGAGACAATAAGTAAAAAATGAAAAAGCTTTTTAGTGTGGTTCCAACAGAAAAAAAAAACAAATTGTCTGGAGCATGCATGCTTAACAATGGAAGAAAAAAACATGAAGCTTTGGTAGGAGTAACCCATAAACTTGTGCACATATATTTCGAAAAAGAAATGCACTTTTTACTACTTCCAGTTTTCTGTCCCATTTTTCTAGAAAATGGGTAGATTGAACGTTACATTGCCGTATTAGTTGATCATCGGGCGTTGAAAATGAACATTCAGAGATGAGGCAATTTTTTTTGTAGTTGTATATAAGATGCCCATATAAGATGCCTTTTTCTTACATTAATTAAAAAAAAAATCCACAAAATAAGTTTTTCAAATAAAAGTAAAGAACTCCATTAAACAAAAAAGGAGAAAAAATAATATCAAATAATCTACCAAGCTAGAAACTACCACAAATCAGCATCGATAAATAAATGAAATCCAAAACGAACAGAAATTACAATAAATAACCGAGTCAAACTCAAAACGAGCAGAAATTAACATAAGTTGGGCCCAAAACCCCTATGCCTTCCCAAGGCCAGAACTAAATTTGCACTTTACTGAAAAAAATATAAATGTTTTTACTGTTATAACTTTAGTAAATCAAATAATTTTGAAATTTTGATTACTAAATATCAGTATATGTATATTAAACTGACAAAGCACATTCATTTATATTTTTTCAGTAAAGTGCAAATTTTATTCTGGCCTTGGGAAGGCATAGGGGTTTTGCGCCCAATTTATGTTAATTTCTGCTCGTTTTGAGTCTGACTCGGTTATTTATTGTAATTTCTGTTCGTTTTGAATTTCATTTATTTATCGATGCTGATTTGTGGTAATTTCTAGCTTGGTAGATTATTTGATTTTATTTTTGCTCATTTTTGTTTAATGGAATTCTTTACTTTTATTTGAAAAACTTATTTTGTGGAAAATTTTTTTTTTAATTAATTTCTGTTCGTTTAATATTGACATAGTCTTTTCAGGGAAAAAGAAAATAGCACTTTAAATCTTTTAGTTTTTTGAGACTCTATAGTTTGGTCTGTTATTTGTATGCTGGAGAAAAATTTTCAGCAATTTTAAAAACACGCACCCTTTTAAAAATCTGGACACAAAAAGTACTGTTAAATTTAGTTTCATACATCCTCTAGTTGATCTGAAATAGAAAACCTGATACCATTCGTAACAAAATCCGTTAACTTTGTTTGATAGCTTGGATACACTTACAATATTTTGATTTGGTTAAATTTTAAAAGCAGAAGTAGCCTCGAAAGTTTGAACATAATACCCTCAGTCGTTCTTGGGATATTGCTGAGATGCCTTATTGGGAATTAGCATTATCACAGTGAATTTTGATTTAATCTTAAGGCAACGTTTAGTTTTTAAACATATTGGGCAAATGGGAGGGTGGGAGTGGAAGGGGGATTAGTTTCCCTCCAACCACTTTCGATTATTAAAAAGGGCATCAGCCCTTTCATTTTCAATCGAATGAGCCCCTTTTGAAGTTCCCACCACAACTCCTTCGATACGAAGTGCCCTGTTCTAAACAAAAAAAAAAAAAAATAATACTAATATTTTTCGACTATTAAAAACGACACTAGCCCTTTGAATTTCAAATCGAATGAGCCCTTTTCTGAAGTTTCTACGACAACGCCTTCTATAAAACCTTACGTGCCCTAAGGGCATAACTTAAAACCCTTGCCCTGAGGGCTGTGGCGGAATATCCTCCTCAAAAATATAGTTTCTATCTGTAAATCAACTACGCTGAACAAAATGGCTATCTCAAAATTTTTATTGGATGTGTTTGGGGGGATTATGGGCGTGGGGGGGGGCTAGTTGCACTCCAATCATTTTCGACTATTAAAAAAGGCACTAGTCACTCCAATTTCCAATCTTTTGAGCCCTTTCTGAAGTTTCTACGACAACTCCTTCGATACGAAGTTCCCGGGTATGAATTTCCAATCGAACGAGCTTGTTTTGAAGTTTCTATATAAGTTATATGCCCCCAGTGCATAACTTAAAAACCTTGCCCTGAGGGTTGTGGGGGAGTTTCCTCCTCAAAATCTATTTTCTATCTGAAAATCAACTATGTTGAACAAAATGGCTATCTCACAATTTTGATTGGATGTGTTTGGGGGAAAGATGGGCGTTGGGGGGGGGGGGGCTAGTTGCCCTCCAATCACTTTCGACTATTAAAAAGCGCACTAGCTCTTTGAATTTCCAATCGAATGAGCCTTTTTTGAAGTTTCTACGACAGCGCCTTCTATGAAAAGCTTATATGCCCCCAGGGGATACCCTTGCCCCGAGAGTTGTGGGGGAGTGTCCTCCTCAAAAAGATATTTTCTATCTTGAAATCAGCTACGCTGACAAAATGCCTATCTCGAAATTTTGATTGGATGTGTTTGGGGGAATGATGGGCGTGGGGGGGGGGCTAGTTGCCCACCAATCACTTTCTACTGTTAAAAAGTGAACAAGCCCTTTGAATTTCCAATCGAACGAGTCTGTTTTGAAGTTTCTATATAAGTTATATGCCCCCAGGGCGTAACTTAAAATCCTTGCCCTGAGGGTTGTGGGGGAGTTTCCTCCTCAAAAACCTATTTTGTATCTGGAAATCAACTACGTTGAACAGAATGGTTATCTCACAATTTTTATTGGATCTTTTTGGGGGAAAGATGGGCGTTGGGGTGGGGGCTAGTTGACCTCCAATCACTTTCGACTATTAAAAAGTGAACTTGCCCTTTGAATTTCCAATCGAACGAGCCTGTTTTGAAGTTTCTATAGAAGTTATATGCCCCCAGGGCATAACTTAAAACCCTTGCCCTGAGGGTTGTGGGGGAGTTTCCTCCTCAAAAACATATTTTCTATCTTGAAATCAACTACGTTGAACAAAATGGCTATCTCAAAATTTTGATTGGATTTGTTTGGGGGAATGATGGGCGTGGGGGGGGGGGGGGCTAGTTGCCCTCCAATCACTTTCGGCTATTAAAAAGGGCACTAGCCCTTTGAATTTCCCATCGAATGAGCCTGTTTTGAAGTTTCAACGACAGTGCCTTCAGTAAAAACCTTATATGCCCCCAGGGTATAACTTAAAATCCTTGCCCTGAGGGCTGTGGGGGAGTGTCCTCCTCAAAAACATGTTTTCTATCTGGAAATCAACTACGCTGAACAAAATGGCTATATCACAATTTTGATTGGATGTGTTTGGGAGATTGATGGGCGGGGGGGGGGCTAGTTGTCCTCCAATCACTTTCGAGTATTAAAAAGGGCACTAGCCCTTTGAATTTACAATCAAATGAGCCTGTTTTGAAGTTTCTACGACAACGCCTTCTATAAAAACCTTATATTCTCCCAGGGAATAACTTAAAACCCTTGCCCTGAGGGTTTTTGGGGAGTGTCCTCCTCAAAAACACATTTTCTATCTGGAAATCAACTACGCTGAACAAAATGGTTATCTCAAAATGTTGATTGGATGTGTTTGGGGTAATGATGGGCGTGGGGGGGGGGGTAGTTGCACTCCAATCATTTTCGACTATTAAAAAAGGCAATAGTCACTCCAATTTCCAATCGTTTGAGCCCTTTCTGAAGTTTCTACGGCATCTCCTTCGATACGAAGTGCCCGGGTATGGATGAAAAAAAACACTTTGTGCCCACATTGTTCTTTACTTAGGCAGTGCTAGCACGCTGTCTATGATACTAGAAGTCACTTGAAAAGAACTAGATATAGAGAAGTAAAAAAGTTACTTTTGACTTACATTTAAGCTAAATGGAAACTTTGGGGCTCAAAACACACAAGGAAATTTTTTGGGAGGTAGTACTTCGGGGAGGTAGAGATAAAGGTTGAGATGGCTTGGGCACGTTCTGTGAATGAAGGATAACATTTTTCCGAAGATTGTCCTTTTCGGCCAACTGGCTAGGGCTAAATAGAAAATAGGTCGTCCACGTTTGGGGTAGGAGGATGTAATAAAGAAAGTTTTAAGCGAAATTGGAACTTCCTGGGAGGGTGTAAAGAGGGAGGCTTTGAAGAGATTGGGATGGAGGGGGAACGAGTGTAGGTGTTTTGGCCTCAGGCGGCTTGACGGTGTGGTAAGTCGTTTGTAGTAGTAGTTGTAGTACTTTTTTATGCCGTGGTTGTACTTTTCAGAGAACCTGAGGAGTACCATTAATGTCGTTGGAGTGTCAACCTTGTTTACACAGCCGAAATTTTTAGTTGTGTTTTCAGGTGTTCGACAAAACTCGTTTTCAGGCACCCCGTGTTTAAAGGGTTAAAAACTTAAAAGGATTTTCATGTTTCGGGTTTCAAGCATGTTGGGTATGCATTTCTCCAATTTATAACGCGCCAGAATAGCATGGTTGACCACGGGTTCAAAGGAGACATTCACCTTTTGAACACAGCACTCAAAACCACAAGCCTAGTTTTCAGGCCACCCACATCCAACACGGAGTTTTTCACAGGTTGTGCAGATTATTGTTTTGAGTGCCGTGCTCAACACGGTAATTTCTTCTCAGAGCTCGTGTTCAACCATGCTATTCTAGCACTTTACAATTTTGAAGAACCCGTGTCCTAAACTCTTGGAACCCGCAAGATGAAAATGCTTTAACGGTTTGCTGGGTTGAACACGAGAAACCTGAAAACGATTTTTGTTCCAGTTCCAAAACTTTGTAGCAAGGTATATGAACTACCAATAAGTCCTTTCACCCCTTTGACTCTCAAAAAATATCATCAGATATTTAGAAACCCATGGTCCTCATCTGTAACCAAGTCTTCTTATCAGTTAAAACAAACCAATCATCCCAATTAAACTTCTTAATTCTATTGATAGGATGTGGAAGGTGCAGGTACTTTATTCACCTTTCCCCGGCAGTTTAAGACCTATAGGTCGGCCGGTACCAATATATGGCTGTTCACGCTCACTCCTGCTTTTCTTCTGCACTCTCCAAAGCAAATGATGAATAGCCTTCTTATTTTTAATGACTTCATTATGCAATAATAAACACTAATTAATTAGAGTTTTCTTTAAAATATCAATAAATGGATTAAAAATCTTTCTATCCACGTGCCAAGACAGGTTGGATTTCAGGATTGCAGTGTAGGTATTTGGAATATTAGTCATAAAGCAAAGGTGTTTAAGGGAAATAGTCTCCACACTCAGTGGCTGACAATCAAACAAAACATGCTGGATAGTTTCATCGGTTGAGTAGAAGACCTCCCATAGAAGGGAGTGATGTAGCTTTCAATTAAATAACAAACTGTGTGATCTTTGTCTAATAATATTTCGTGAATTGAGGTCAGAAAGAGGATATGGGTTTAACAAAGAAGCATTGGCTGCCAGTAAATCAGCAGTATCATTATGTTTAATACCTTTATGGCTTGGAACATGTTGGAAATAAATCTGGTTGTCTTTAGCCTGGAGGTTCAGGAACTTTAGCCTGGAGGTCTTCTAATGTTGAATAGGTCCTTATATTAATTTAGAACAGTTATATTATAGGACAGTTCTATTAATTTTTTTGAGCAACAGTATTACCGATTTGGTGTCAGAAAGGCAAAGCACATTCTCCTCTACGATGCCATAATTTAAGAGATCATCTAGGGCCAAGCGAATGGCACATAATTCAGCTGACAATATGGAATAATCCCACATACTTCTGCTCCGGCTCTCTCACCCTGAACAGATCCATCTGAATAGATTTTTCTGTGATAAGGATACAACTTAGAAATCTGTTCAGCCAGAATAGTCTGAATCTTATGATTGGGAATTTCATTTTTATTTATTGGAATAAGTTGTGCTTGACAAATAGGTGGACTCATTTCCCAAGGCAGAGTGTCATTAAAGGGGTACGCATAGGGGGAATACTGACACCAATTTGGGACCTTCAATTGAAACTGTTTCCCAGATGAATGGCTATTGGTGCAAGCTGCCTTCAAAGCCAAGATATGATTATAAACAACATGCTTGCTTACATAATCCCCACTGTTTATAGGGATTAATAAAAAAAAAAAATTCCTAAAAATAAGTTTTTCAAAGAAAAGTAATGGCCATTTTCAAATTAAGCTCAGTATATACATATACCTTTTAAAATTCAAACTCAAAACGACCAGAAATTACTATTAAAGAATAAATGAAACCCAAAACGAATCAAAATTAAATAAGCAATCATAGCAAAACATACAACAAGTAATAATATAAATGAATAAATAAATCTTAAAGCGAGTAATGCTTAGATTGAATATGAATATCAAGCTTAAAATGAAAAAAAATATCTATCTATTGAAGTATAAATGAAACTTAAAACGAACAGAAATTAAATAAACAATCAATGCAAACAAACCTACAATAGATCTTAATGTAATAATAGTAGGTTTTAGACTTTTACAGTGAGAGAAGGAGGTCATACCCAAACTCTTGTTTGTGGTGATTTTTGTTCGTTTCAAGCTTTATTTGCGTATTCAATTTAAGTTTCACTCGTTTTAAGATTAATCTATTAATTTACATTAATATCTATTGTTTGTTTGTTTGCTTTGATTGTTTATTTAATTTCTGTTCGTTTTAAATTTCATTTATACTTCAATTGGAAGATGTTTTTTTTTTCATTTTAAGCTTGATATTCATATTCGATCTAAGCATTACTCGCTTTAAGATCTATTTATTTATTTATATTATTGCTTGCTGTATGTTTTTGCTATGACTGCTTATTTCATTTCTGTTCGTTTTGGGTTTCATTTATTCTTTAATAGTAATTTCTGGTCGTTTTGAGTTGGAATTTTAAAAGGTATGTGTATCTGCTGAGCTTATGTTTATAATGGCCTTTACTTTTCTTTGAAAAACTTATTTTTCGGAAAGTTTTATTTTAGTTAATTTTTGTTCGTTTTCGATTTCAAAAAATTCTAGTTTTTTAAAATTCCTTACTTCAAAATCAAACTTTAAAAAAAAAATCAAATATTAATAAACGTATCAAAACTGATATCAAAGTAACAATATCAAAGTGAAAAAACGGGTTTGTATCAACCTCGGAGTTTTTATTATCTGGTGTTTGAACTATTTTTTAACAAAATTGCTATCTCAAAATTTTTATCGGATGGGTTTGGGGAAAAAGGGCGTGGGGGGACTAGATTAAGCTTCGGTCTCTTTTGACTCTTTAAATGTGAACTATAACTTTCTATTTTCAATCAAATGAGCCCTCTCTGAAGTTTATACGAGTATCCCTTCTATAAGAACCATATATATCCCCAGAGTATAACTTGCAACGCCCATCCCTGGGCCCTTGGGGGTTGTGTCGACCCTGGGGTTTTAATATCTGATGGTTGAACTATTTTTAAAAAAAATTGTCGCTTGAAATTTTTATCGAATGGGTTTATCCATCCGATACGCCCAAAGGCGTGGAGGGCGGTAGGGGCTAGTTGCCTTCTGATCTTTTTCACTCTGAGAAAATGAACTACAACTTTTAATTTTCATTCAAATTAACCGTCTCTGAAGTTTATACGAGCAAACCTTCCATAAGAACCATATAAGCCCCCAGCGCAATACTTACAACACCTGCCCTAGCCCTGAAGGGGGGGGGGGTATCTTGACACAGGAGTTTTTCTTATCTGATCTTTGAACTATTTTTTAAGAAATGACCATACGTAAAATTGTTTTTGTTATATGATCTTTCAACTATTTTTGACAAAATGGCTACCTCAAAATTTTTATCAGATGTATTTGGGGAAAAAGGGCTTGGGGGCCAGTTCCTCTCTGATCAATTTTGACTCTTAAAAAGGGCACTAGTACTCTCGATTTCCAATCGAATGAGCCCCTCTGAAGTTTATACGACGATCCCTTCTATATGAAATGCCTCTGGGAAAAAATAAATGGAGTGTGTGGGGAGGGTAGCTGCCCTCCAAATCACTTTTGACTCTTAAAAAGTTAATTACAGCTTTCAAATTCCAATAAAATGAGCCCTCTAGGAATTTTATACGAGCATCCCTTCCATAACAACCATATATGCCCCCAGGACATAACTTAAAATGCTTACCTCCGGGCCCCGGGTGGCTGTGTCGACACCGGAGTTTTTTGTTATCAGAACTTTGAACTATTTTCCACAAAATGCCTATCTCAAAATTTTTATCTGATGCATTTAGGGCGTGGAGGGGGGGGGGGGGCTAGTTGCCTTCCGATCTCTGTTGACTTAAGAAGTGAACAAGAACTTTCAATTTCAAATCAAGTGAGCCCTCTCCGAAGTTTATACGTGCACCCCTTCCATATGAACTATATATGACCCTAGAGCATTACTCATAACGCCTGCCTCCGGGCCCTGGCGGGTTCCGTCGACACAGGAATTTTTCTTATCTGACCTTTGAACTATTTTGAATGAAATGGTTATTATAAAAATTTTTATCGGATGGGCTTGGGGAAAAAAGGGTGTGTGTGTGTTTGGGGGGGGGGGGCTAGTTGCCCTCGGATATCTTTTGACTCTTAAAAATTGAACTAGAACTTTAAATTTCCAATCAAATGAGCCCCCTCAGAATTTTATACGAGCATCCCTTTCATAAGAACCATATACCCACCCAGGACAACACTTACAACGCCTATCCCCCGGGCTGTGGGGGGCGTTTTTGTTATCTAATTTTTGAACAATTTTCAAAACACTGGCTATCTCAAAATTTTGTAGTGGACGGGTTTGGGGAAAAAAGATCGTGGGAAGGGGGCTAGTTTATCTCTGCTGACTCTTAAAAAGTGAACTATAACTTTCAATTTCCAATCAAATGAGCCCTCTATGAAGTTTGTACGAGCATCCCTTTCATAAGAACCATACATGCCCTAAGGGTATAACATAGAACGCCTTCCCCTGTACCCTGGGGGGTTGTATTGACACCGGAGTGTTTCTTATCCGATCTTTGAACTATTTTTAACAAGGTGTCTATCTCAAAATTTTGATCAGATGGGTTGGGGGATAGCTGCCCTCGGATCTCTTTTGACTATTAAAAAGTGAGCTCGAACTTTCAATATCCAATCATATGAGCCCTCTCTGAAGTTTATACGAGCATCCCTTTCATACGACCAATATATGCCCCAGGGAATAACTTACAGCGCCTGTCCCCAGGCCCTGGGGGGCTCTGACGACGCCTGAGTTTTTGTTACCTGACTTGAGAAATTTTCAAAATTTTTATCTCAAAATTTTTATTGGATGCATTTGGGGAAAAGGGGCGTGGGGGGCTAGTTGCCCTCCAATATCTTTTGACTCAAAACAACTTAACTGGAATTTTCAATTTCATATCAAATGAGCCATCTCTGAATTTTTTACGAGCATCCCTTCAATAAGAACCATATATTTCCCAAGGGCATAACTTACAACACCTGCCCTCGGGCCCTGGGGGGCTGTGTTGACCCCTGAGTTTTCGTTATATGGTCTTTGAACTATATTAAAAAAAGCCATCTCAAAGTTTTTATCGGATGGGTTTGAAAAAAAGGGCGTGGAGGTGGGGGGGGGGGGCTAGGTGCCATCCAATCTCTTTTGACTCTTAAAAGTAAACTAGAACTTTTAATTTCCAATCGAATGATCCCTCTTTGAAGTTTATACGAGCATGCCTTCCATAAGACCCATAAATGCCCACTGGGCATAACTTACAACGCCTGCCCCCGGGCCCTGGTGGGTTGTGTCAACACTGGATTTTTTGTTATATGATCTTTGAATTATTTTTAACAAAATAGCTATCTCAAAATTTTTATCGGATGCATTTGGGAAAAAAGGGTTTGGGGGGGGGAGCTGGTTATCCTTCAAAATCTTTTGACGCTAAAAAAGTGAAATAGAACTTTAAATTTCCAATCAAATGAGCCCTCTCTGAAGTTTATACGACAACGTTGTCTATAAAAAACCTTATATGCCCCCCGGACATAACTTATAACCTTGTCCTAAGGGCTGTGGGGGAGTTGTCATCCTCGAAGACTTAATTTCCAGAACTTAAAACTACGTTTAATAAAATGGCTGTCTCAAAATTTTAATTGGACGTGTTTGGGGAAAAGGTGGGCGTGAGAGGGGGGTTGGTTAGCCTCAAATCTCTTTCGACTATGAAAAAGGGCACTTGCCCTTTGAATTTACAATCGAATGACCCCTTTTTGAAGTTTCTACGACACCGCCTTCTATAAAAACCTTATATGCCCCCAGGGTATAGCTTAAAACCCTTGCCTTGAGGGTTGTTGAAGAGTGTCCTCCTCAAAAATATATTTTCTATCTGAAATTCAACTACGCTGAACAAAATGGCTATCTCAAAATTTTGATTGGATTTGTTTGGCGGAAAGATGGGCGTGGGGGGGGGGCTAGTTGCCCTCCAATCACTTTCGACTATTAAAAAGGGTTATAGCCCTTTGAATTTCCAATCGAATGAGCCTTTTTTGAATTTTCTACGACAACGCCTTCTATAAAAACCTTATAGGCCCCCAGGGCATAACTTAAAACCCTTGCCCTAAGGGTTGTGGGGGAGTGTCCTCCTCAAAAACATACTTTCTATTTGGAAATCAACTACGCTGAACAAAATGGGTATCTAAAAATTTGGATTGGAAGTGTTTGGGGGAATGATGGGCGTGGGGGGGGGTGGCTAGTTGCCCTCCAATCACTTTGGACAACGCCTTCTATAAAAACCTTATAGGCCCCCAGGGCATAACTTAAAACCCTTGCCCTGAGGGTCGTTGGGGAGTGTCCTCCTCAAAACATATTTTCTATCTGGAAATCAACTACGCTGAACAAAATGGCTATCTCAAAATTTTTATTGGATAGCCCAAAATAGGGCAGTGAAGGCTACTTTTCTTCTACCTCGTTTTTACCCTTCCTCTGATCTTTATAATAATACTGGAATAGCTCCGCTGGATCGTATTGTGGGTAAAAGTTACCTTTATTTAGCACATTCTGCTTTTCTATGTATACTTCCACCATCTCTGCAGCAGTTTTTCTTTCTTACAGGCTCAGGTAGGTATTCTTTTTTTTTACGTAGCTCTTATCGCAGGTTCATTTTACCTAAGCGATCATCGACAGCAGGTCAGAGGTCTCCTGTTTATCAGTCTATTTTATTTTGGAACTCCATCCCTCCTGATGTCCCTCTATCTCTACCTGCAAAGGCACTTTCTCACTGGGTATTTCCAGTATAGTATTTTCCCCCTTTTTCTTCTTTTTTTTTGCATTCCATCCACATTTATATGTCTTTTTTTCATTCAATATATTTCTCTGATTATTTTTTTTTTTAATCATATTTCCAATCTCTTCTTTTATGTGCTTTATAATAGTGTCTTATTTGTTTTGTTGGCCCTTTACAAGCTTAGCTTCTTGGGTGTGTATTAATTTTAAGTTTGTAATTGTTTTTTTTTTTTTAGTATTAATAAATTGATTGATTGATTGATTGATTGATGTGTTTGGGGAAATGATGGGCTGGGGGGGGGGGCTAGTTGCCCTCCAATCACTTTCAACTATTAAAATGGGCCCTAGCCCTTTGAATTTTCAATCGAATGAGCCTGTTTTGAAGTTTATATGACACCTTATATGCCCCCAGGGCATAACTGAAAACCCTTGTCCTGAGGGTTGTGGGGGTGTCTCCTTATCAAAAATATATTTTCTATCTGGAAATCAACTACGCTGAACAAAATGGCTATCTCAAAGTTTTGATTGGATGTGTTTGTGGGAAGGATGAGCGTCGGGGGGAGGGGGGTCTAGTTGCCCTCCAATCACTTTCGACTATTAAAAAGGGAACAAGAACTCTCGATTTCCAATGGAATGAGCCCCCTTTGAAGTTACTACAACGACCCCTTCCATATGAAGTGCCTCTGGGGAAAAAAAAATTACATAAATAAAACATAGGAGCCATATGGCCTTTACTACAGGCAACACTACAGCGTTGCCTCTGATATCTTCAGGATTTTACGTATTGTTGCTTTCTTATCTTTGTTCGTATGAATTATTAATTTGCTGCTAACTGAGTCAGCTCTGGTAATTTGATTTGAAACATGGGCCAGTGCCGTGAATCTGTAAGCTCAGCCAGAGCCAGCCCAGCTCTTAATGGGTACCTGGATAAATCTGGGGAAGGTAAACAGGAAGAGTATGCGAAAGCACAGGATGGGCCCCGATCCTCCATTACACTCTGGTTGAAGGGTCATGAAAAGGAGATCAAAACCGTCAGTAGGGACTGTAAAGTCCACTGCCATAGTATGTACCTTTTTTCTGTTTTTATATTTTTTTTTGTATGTTGATGTCAATCAGCAGCTCAAAATACTGAAACTTACCAATTCAATCTTGCTAGGAAATCTTTCTCTCTTGTTATCTATTTGATAATGCTATTTTCTACTCCATTTCCAATGGAGTACTAATTAATTTAAAAAACTTTTTCCACAAAACAGGTTGTTAAATAAAAGTTAGAGCTCCATTAAACCAAAAATGAGGGGAAATAAAATCATATAATCTTCCAATCATAAAACTACCACAAATCACTCTCAATAAATAAATGCAACTCAAAACGAACAGAAATTACAATAAATAGCCGAGTCAAACTCAAAACGAGGGAGAATTAACATTAGTAGGCTGATAACCCCCATGCCTTCTCAAGACCAGAACATAATATGCGTTTTACTAAAACTAAACCAACCAACCAAAAAAAAAAAAAACAAAAAAAAACAAACAAACAACGAATGACCGTAGATTGTCAGTTTAATTGACATATACTGATATTTATTGCTTAAAGGTTTGATAATTTTTTATTTATGGAAGTAGAAAAAGTAAAAACATTTAAAACGTGTTTTGTTTTCTGTAAAGGGCAAGTTGAGTTCTGGTCTTGAGAAGGCATAGGGGTTATCAGCCATACTAATGTTAAATTTTGTTCATTTTGAGTTTTACTCGGCTATTTAAATATTTCACGGCAACTCTCAGCTGCAGCCAGGAGTTCAGCCAAACTTTAAACTTTAATTTTTTCGTAAGCTGTAAAGATCTTCAAAACACAGCTGGATTAAGCTCAAATTAGAGTGTAGGCTACATGCTCTTCACATTCAGTCATAAGTACACACAAAGACAAGAGATTTCATCAGCTACTTATTGCTTTAATATTAAAATCAGCATTGTTTGTTCAATTTGAATCTTATTAGCTGTCTGTTCTGCTTATTGACTAAATTTAGCTCCTGAACTGGTCTGAACTAGTAACTACTATTTTACCAAATTTAGCCTTTCTTTGATTTTGTATATACTTGTTTTTATTGGAAAGAAATACAAGTACGCTTATGTTCTATACACTATATGTTTTATATATATCTCTCTGCTCTGGAAAGCAAATACATGGACAGTTACTTGACAAGGAATATTCAAAAATATTAAAAAAAAGTTCCGGGTGACAAAAAAGATACATTGAGTATCTGAAAACCAGTTTTCTTTGGAAATCAACAAATTTTGGTACTTGTCGGTTATTGGAAACATATGAAAGTATCTTAAGCCAAATTGGCCAGCCGTAACAAAGAAATAAAGAGAGAAAACTCAATGAAGAACAGAGACAAAACGAGATTTCGGCTAGTAGCGAAAAGACATAAAAACAACAACGAAAAACATGTTTTCACTATTATAACTTTAAGAAATCAAAAACTAATTGGGTTTTTAAGGAAAAAATATCAGCATATGTATATTAAGCTGACTGCACGTTCATTTGAATTTTTCTCAGTAAAGTGCAAATTTTATTCTGGCTTTTAGAAAGCATAGGGCTTTTTAACCCTACTTATGTTAGTTCCGGCTCGTTTTGAGTTTGACTCGGTTATTTATTGTATTTTTTGTTCGTTTTGGGTTTCATTTACTTATTGATGCTGATTTGTGGTAGTTGTATGCTTGGTAGATTAATAAGCCTAGAGATATAGTTACAAGACCATTCATCTATGCTGAACAAAGTGGCTGTCTTGAAATTTTTTATTGGGAGTGTCTGGGAAATTATGAGCTAAAGAAAAGGGCTTATTGCCCTCTAATCACTATTGACTCTTAAAAGGGTACTAGAACTTTTAATTTTCAATCAAATTAACTCCTCTAAAATATCGATGATATTACTAGATACGATAGAGCATCGCTACCTATGTCCTGATATGCCCTATATTGCTCATATGCCCTTTTAATACCTGTATGAATATAGTTTTTTTGTTTAATTGAAACTCCCCCTAAACGTCTCCTAAAAGTTTCAAATTAATACCATTAGTGTCGTTAGTTACAGTAATCGTAAAAGCAGCATTAAATGTATACACACAATATCTTCTGGCTAGTTCAAAATCGATAACCAATGAAGGTATGAAGGGGAAATTGGTTGTCAGAAGGCATATCAGCAATATCTTAGAAACAGTTTCGTATGTGAAATTGAAACTTACAACGCTTGTTGTGGGGGGTGTTGAACTAACTAAATAACAAAATTTGCATCATAATACTACCGCTTCTACTACTACTACTACTAATACTAAAGCTAAGACTACAACTATTAACTGTACTCCTACTGCTACTGCTATAAATACTGGTGCTACTACTACTACTAATAAACCTAAGGGTATTAAGGCAAAAATTATCGGCAATATTGTAGCTGTATTGAAATAAATCGAAATACACTATGCCCATACAGGTTATCGAGGACGTATCAGCAATGCTACAGGACCGGTTGATGGTATTAAGTTAGAAATTTCATCGTGTATCGAAGGGGATGTTGAAAAAAGGTGATATTTCCATACTGCTGCTAATACTACTACAACTATTGCTACGTATAACTACTGAAACTTTCAACAATGCTGAAAAAACTTGATGTCTCATAAATTTGTTTGAATGTTTGTCATGGGAAATGATGGGCGTGAGGGGGGGGGGGGAGGCTTCTCTCAATTTACTTTGACTCTGAAAAAGGGCACTATAACTTCCAATTTAAAATCAAATGAGACCCATCTGAATTTAATACGACCCCCCATTCTATACAAAACTTATATGCCCTCTGGGCATAACTTAAAGCCCTTGCCCCAGGGCTCTAGGGGGTTGTGCCAACCCTGGAGGCATTTTTATATGTTGTTTGGACGATCTTAAACAAAATTGCTATAGCCTAATTTAAATCAGATACAATTGGTGAAAACAAGGGTACTTGGGTGGGAAAGGGGATTTGCTTGACCTCCATCAGTATTGACTCTTAAAAGAGAACTAGAATTTCCAGTTTCGACCAAATGAGGCACCTCTAAAGTTTATATAATCATCCCTTCCATAAGAACCTTAAAAGTCCCAGGGGTATAACTTACAACCCTCAGTCTCAGGCTCCGGTGGTTTGTATCAACTTCAAAAGCCTTGTTATAGGATATTTGGACTATTTTGAATAAAAGGACTGTCTCAAAATATCTATTGGATACATCTCGGGAAAATATGACGTATTTTTTAGTGTGTTTGTGTGTGTGTGTGTGGGGGGGGGGGTAGCTGCCCACTGACCACTTTGACTCTTAAAAAGGGCACTTGAACTTCTGATTAAAAGCCCAACCTGTCCCCTCCAAAGTATATACGACCACCCTTTCTATAAGGATCTTATAAGTCCCCAGGGCATAACTTACTACCCTTTCCCTGAGAGCTATAGGGTGGAGGGGGGAGGTTTTCTTCCTCACAAACATAAATTCCGAAACCTTCAATTACGACGAATAAAATTGTTATCTCCAAATTTTGAATGGAGGCGTTAAAGGAAATGATGAGCATGGAGGGGGGCTGGTTACTCTCAAATCACTTTGACTCTTAAAGAGGGCATTATGACTTTTAATTTCAAATTAAATAAACCCCATCTGAAGTTTATATGACCGCCCATTCCATAAAAACCTTATATGCCCTCATGGCATAACTTACAGCACTATCCCCTGGGTGCTGGGGGTTTGTATCACCCCTAGAGACATTATTATATGTTCTTTGGACTATTTTGAACGAAATCACTATCTCATAATTTCAATCAGATGCATTTGGTGAAAAGAGGGGTTGCCGGGAAGGGGAGGAGGCTAAATGCCCTCCATTACTTTTGACGCTTAAAAACGAACTAGAACTTCCAATTTTCAAACAAATGAGCCTCTTCTAAAGTTAAACAGCCGTCCCTTCCATAAAAACCCTTAAATGCACCGCGGAATAACTTGTAACCCTCTTCCCTGGGCAAGGTGGTTTGTTTCAGCCCCAAAAGCCTTGTTATAGGAACTTCGGAATGTTTTGAATAAAATGACCTGTCTCAAAAAATTTAATTCGACGTCTTTTAGGAAAACGTGACGTGTTGAGGGGGGGGGGTAACTGCCTTCTGGTCACTTTGGCTCTTAAAAAGGGTATTAAAAATTCAGATTGGATTCCCCTCCGAAGTATACATAACCATCTTTTCTATAAAAACATTATATGCCCCCGGGGGATAAATTACAACCCTTGTCTGAGAGCTGTGGGGGCGGGGTGTCTTCCTCAAAGACATAATTTCCGGATTCTTCAACTACGATGAGAAAAATTATTATCTCCAAATTTTGATTGGATGTCTTTGGGGGAATGATGAGCGGAGTGGGGCTGATTGCTCTCAAATCACTTTTGACTTTTAAAAAAGGCATTATAGCTTCCAATATCAAACTAAATAAGCCCAATCTGAAGTTTATACGACCGCCCACTCCATAAAAACCTTATATGCCCTCATGGCATAACTTACAACCTTATCTCCAGGGCGCTGGGGAGTTGTGACCCCCTAGAGACAATATTATATGTTCTCTGGACTATTTTAAGCAAAATCACTATCTCATAATTTTAATCAGATGCGTTTTGTGAAAAGAGGTGATGTCAGGAGGGGGGGGGGTCTACATGCCCTCTATCACTTTTGACGCTTAAGAAAGAGCTAGAACTTCCAATTTTCAACCAAATGAGCCTCTTCTAATGTTAAACAACCATCTTCTCCATAAAAACCCTTAAATGCCCCGCGGCATAACTTATAACCCTCTTCCCTAGGCTCAGGTGGTTTGTTTCAGCCCCAAAAGCCTTGATATACGATCTTCAGAATTTTTTGAATAAAATGACTCTCAAAATTTTTTATTCGATGTATTTTAGGAAAACACGACGCGTTGAGGAGGGGGGGGGGGAACTGCCTTCTGGCCACTTTGGCTCTTAAAAACGGCCCTAGAAATTCAGATTACCAATCCAATGAGTCCCCTCCAAAGTATATACAACCACCCTCTCTATAAAAAACAATATATTCCCCCAGGGCATAACTTACAACCCTTATGCTGAGAGTTTTGGGGGTGGGAGTGTCTTCCTCAAAGACATAATTTCTGGGTTCTTCAACTACGATGAGCAAAATTGCTATCTCCAAATTTTGATTGGATGTCTTTGGGGAAATGATGAATGGTGGGGGGAGGGGGTGAGCTGGCTGCTCTCAAATCACTCATGACTCTGAAAAAGGGTACTATAACTTTCAATTTCAAATCAAATGAGCCCCATCTGAAGTTTATGCGACCACCCATTCTATAAAAACGTTATATGATCCCAAGCCATTACTGACAACCCTATCCCCAGGGCACTGGAGGGTTGTGTCAACCCTAGAGTCATTGTTTTAGTTCTTTGGACTATCTTGAGCAAAGTATATATCTAATAATTTTAATCAGATTCGTTTGGTGAAGAGGGGTAGTCCGGGGGGGGGGGCTAGCTGGCCTCTATTACTTTTGACTCTTAAAAGAGAACTAGAACTTTAAATTTTTAACCAAATGAGCCTCCTCTAAAGTTTATACAACCATCCCTTACATAAAAACCTTAAATACCTCCTAGGCATAACTTACCACCATTGCCCCTAGGCTCTGGGTTTTGCGTCAACCCAAAAACCTAGTTATGTAATATTTAAACTATTTTGAATAAAATGGCTGCCTCAAAATTTTATTAGATGGATTTCGGGACAATACGACGTGTGTGTGTGTGTGTGTGTGGGGGGGGTTAGATTCCCTCCGATCACTTTGACTCTTAAAAAGAGCATTAGAGCTTCCGATTACCAATCCATTAGTAGTGGGGGGCGGGGTGGTTCCAGTTTCAAATTCATCCATAGGGACTACTCCTTTCTTCTATAGGTTCAAGAAGAATGTTTAAAGTCGATTTCCTTTTTTGGTGACCAGATGTTGCAATTTTAGGTGAAATTCCCGCCCAGGCAAGATTTGGTACGATCAGGTGTCACAATTGTAGGTCAAATTCCCACCCCTGGCAAGTTTCCAGGCGTACATACTTGGAATGTGGTCTGTATAATAGAATGGTTTCAATGATAAGCTCCTACCCCCTTGGACCTGTTTCTAGGCGAAATTCTCGCCCAGGCAAGATTAGGTATTTCCGGGGCAAGATTAAGCATGTCCGGGCAAAATTAGGCATGTCCAGAGAAGATTATGCAGGTGCAGGGAAGATTCGGCATGTCCAGCCAAGATTTTAAGGGCAAACCCTCTTTTCTGTTACTAGGCAAATTGTGTTACTAGGCAAAATCATGTCTAGACACACCCCCAGGTGGCTGGACTCCCCTGCCGTGTTACTAGGCAAAATCATGCCAAGATATGTTCCCAGGTATTGAAATCCCCTACGATGTTTTTCTAGACATGTTCTCCAGCTAGAAAAACTCCCCCACGTTGTTACTAGGCGAAATTCCCAGGTGGCTGAACTCCCCTGTGTTGTTTCTATCAAAAATGATGTCTAGACAAAATTCCCAGGTGGCTGAAATCCCCCACAAAACTTTTCTATTAAAAGCCAAAGAGAACTTTCCCCCACAAAATATGCTATATATAGAGTGGTTAGAAACATTTCCCTATCAGTCTCTTTCAAAAAGTTGACAAGTACACAAGCATCTTAAATAATGGATAATACCTACAATCATGTATGTGTCTATCTCTCTATAGTTACCCCCCCCCCCAAAAAAAAACCTTCATACTTTGGTTTGTTTCAAAATATACACTTTTTTCCACTATGTAAACCCTCCTCCCACCCACCATTTACCAGCATTTAATTCGTTCGAAAAAGAAATTATTTTACCCAAAAAGTGTTTTTTCTCCTTCATGCATTTAAAAACCTTAGAATCCATCAAATGTGTCAAAATAATTTCGTGTGCGCATTGTCTAAATTAACAAAAACATATGTGTGAATCTAGGCAGACTCTCTGGAAAGGGGTGTCTGGTAAACAAGGAAGGGTTCTTGTCAAGCTTGCGGCTTTTGCATAATTCTAGATGGTCTGAAAAAGAGACGAATTTCCCACAAAATTATTGCATAATAGACATACTTTAGGCTTGGAAATTGTGCATAGCAGGAGGGAGGGGGGTGTAATAAAAAAATATTTATTTTTAATCTAGACAAAAATCTAGTTTTTAAACTGCTTTTTGCATATAACTGGTAAAAACAATATGTACCCTTCCCCATTAATAGGGTCATATGCATGCCTAGGGTACAGACAAATTATTCTTTAGCATTTTTTACTCTATAGCGTTCGGTTTTTTTTTCCATTTTAAAAATTCCTGCGTATAAAGAAACGATTGCTTACTATTTCTAAGCCTATTTTCTGCACTTTCCTGGAATAAGTGACTTATTTAAAGGTGGGATGGCTATACCTCCTAAAGCGATCGCAAAAATATAATTTCCAATAAACTTTTTATCAAGTTTTGCCTTCCTGAAATGACACAGGGCGGATTTATAAAATTTTAGTTCTAAAATACAGCTGTTTATTATTTCTAGAATGTACAAAATAGGATTTTCGGGGTTTTTTTCTGCATGTAGTGTATTTAAATGTTTTCTAAAAAAGGGTTTTTCTATGCTTACGGGATGGTTTCCCACAAATTTTACCTTTCTTGAAAAAAAGTGACTTATTTAAAGACGGAAAGGGGCTTCTTAGGACAATGGCAAAACTATGGTTTTCAAGTTTCACCTTCCTGGAAAGGAGAGGGATAATATATTTTGAGATCTAGATTATTTGATAACTATTTTATGCTTTCTTGAAAAGGAGTGGACTTATTTTAGACAATATTTAGATATTTATAGCTTCTGTTTTTCTTCTCTAGAAGGGAGGGTACTAATTTTTCTTCTGTAACAGGGAGTCATTATTTTATACTTAATTTTCTCTTCTTTTCAGAATTTTTCAATTCTTCTCCCTCCAAACAAGAGGGTAAGAGGGAACGAAGCCACACCCCTGCAGAGTCTGGAGATGGCTGGCACTTACACCTCTCCAAAACCTCGCAGTAGAAATATAGCTTCATCTATGCAACCGCATGACATCTCAGGGCCATCAGCGCAAGCTCTGAGACATATACAAGCCAGTCTTCATCGAGCCTCAATGCTGCCTTGTCAGGTTACATCCCCCGCTGCACAAAACCACTACTTTGCCGAGCATTATGCGCTGCCAGGGCCATCCGGCACTCAAGTTCAGCCAGAATTTGAGGATGGAAGCATTTTTACCTATCTTTTCGCTATTTTTCAACATAGTAAAATCTTGTCAGAGACATTAAAAGCTTTTCAGTGAATTAACCAAATTTCACTATACGCACACAGATGTTGCTACTAAGCGTTATTTATTTTAATGCAAATGTTTTAAATGATTTGAAAATATAGTCGATAATAATCTAATTCTCGACTTAAAAAAAATAGGGTGATTGATACACTTTGAAAATAAGTGTCTATTTTCTTTATAGGTTAGAACGAATGTCATATCAAACGCACTACCTTCTCCCCCACATGAAGAAACAAGTCATGAATTATGTGATCGCGTTGACGAAACTGTTCCAACTGAAGCGCCAATGTAATTTCGTGATATTCAGGTCCCTGTTGAAACACCACCATATATCCGTGAAGGGTATGGTAAATTTTTACGGGAGTGTTATGGTAGTGATAATTTAGATGGTATACCTGCTAACGCTATTGACAACACGGAATAGGCAGATAGTTTATTAGGTAAATATTTCAATGTTAATAATAATTCTTTAGATGTAGACGCTAGCACAGTTGAACAATGCAATGAAGTTAGCTCAGAACAAGATGTGCTAGAGAGCGATCTACCTTGGCTGAGCCCTAACATCATACAAATTTTAGATAATTTTAGTCGTGAGTTAAATGAGATCTCTCCCTTCTCATTATTTGAAAAAAACTACGCCCCCCAAACCCTCCGCTTTCACAGCCTTTAAATAAAAAAAAAAGTTCTTTAAACTGAAAGTAAGGAGCGACATTAAATCTTAAAACGAACAGAAATTATTCCGTATATGAAAGAGGCTGTGCCCACCACACCGCCACGCTCTTTACGCTAAATTTTTTATTTATCAAAAAACTTTTTTTAAAAAATAAAAAATTTATCGTAAAGAGCGAGGCGGTGTGGAGGGCACAGCCGCTTTCATATACGGAATCATTTCTGTTCGTTTTAATATTTAATGTCGCTCCTTACTTTCAGCTTAAAAAACTTTTTTTTATTTAAAGGCTGCGAAAGCGGGGGTTTGGGGGCGGCAGCCCCCCAACTGTGCCTCCTAATCCCTGTACGTTTTAAGGTTCGACCTTGTAACTCAGCCTCTTTAACTCTTTAGAAAACGTAGTTTTTTCAAATAATTTCTGCACGTTTTTGTACAGTTTATTACTTATTATTGCTTGACTAACTGTTAGCTGATCGTGTCAGTAGTTAAAGTTGGGGGCTGCCGCCCCCCAAACCCCCCGCTCTCGAACATTCTTGTGTTAAGGCTTTTAATTCCTGAATACTCAAATCACGTCGTACAGGGTGCCTCCTAATCCCTGTACGTTTTAAGGTTCGAACTTGTGACTCAGCCTCTTTAACAGCCCCCCAACTGTGCCTCCTAATCCCTGTACGTTTTAAGGGTTGACCTTGTAACTCAGCCTCTTTAACTCTTTAGAAAACGTAGTTTTTTTCAAATAATACACATAAACAGTTTAGACATGCTTTGTTATGAAAATCGACGCGCAGATATTTTCATAACAAAGCATGTCTAACCTGTTTATGTGTATTATTTGAAAAAAACTAAGGTTTTTCGTAAATGTAAATTCGGGGGATAATTTTTTCGGTCTGAAAATATCAAAAGGCCCTAACAGGTCGAATTCTGCTTCGAATGAGTCCTCATTCAACCGGAGCCGTTGCCAACTGTGGCCTGTAGGCGTGGCTAAGAAAAAAAGAAATGATGATGAATTTTAAGTGGATATATTTGGTTTTTTCAAAACAGGGATGGAGTGATCAGATTGAGCTGAAATTTCGAGGATAAGCTCCCGGGCCCTAGAAAAGCTTAACCTCTAAATTTCAGCCCATTCGGAAAACGTTAAAGGGGGGCTTTGGTGGTAGGGTCGAAAATTCCGGCCCAGTTTACCCCATGAAGATAAAGTCGGAGGAGGATGAAATTTTGCAAGTTTCTTAGTTTGAGCTTGGGCTACAAAATGCGATTACCGCCGTCTCTCTGCGACCTCTAGGACCTGAAATCGCTTAACATTGTGGTGGGTCGCCTCTTTATAGAGGCACAAGTGTGCCTCCTTGATATTTAATGAATATAACCCCATTTCAACCGAATGTAATTGAACAAAAAAATGAGCTCGCTTGGATTGATTCGCATAAACATTACGCATTAGAGGCTATGTTAAGCGAACTGGGGGATTGCACTCCACAGACCAGCCCTGCTGTTGAAAAAAATGGGGGAGAGGGAGGGCGAGTAGGTAGTGATGATATACAATTCTCACCGCCACCGGAATTTCAGCAAACAATTTCAGTTCTGAATACAATAGATGTCTTCACTGCAACTTTCGGTGATCCGTTTAATACACTGTTGGCTGGAAATATTATAAGTGACCCTATAAATATTATCCATACATATGTGGAGAAGATTCGAGCACTTTTTGAACACCAAATTCAACTGTGGGGAGGGCGAGACAACATTAAGGCCTCAATTGTTTGTAAAATATGCTATTTGAATGAAAATAACGGTGAGGTCTATGATCATTATATGCACACTGAAATGCTGGTGCTGCACCTTTATTTGGAGAATTATGAGAATGTTTTCATGCAGTGGGTTGACAATGTTGTCACGCATCTGGACAATCTTAATGAGAATGATAGTGGTTCAGTGGTTTTATTTGTTGAAAATTTAAGTGTAAATATATGTAAATTTAAAAAAGAATTTATTGTAAGAGGGGGGCATAGGGACAGGGCTATAGTTTTAAAATATAATCCTATTTAGAAGGATGCAAGGGTGTCCAACGAATCTGTTCCGAAACAGGCCAAAGTGTTTCATGTACGCATTTCTCACATCGGCTTTCCAACCTCTACAAAATAAAGCTACAAAGAAAAATTTTGACCAGTGGGCCGGGCATGGAAAAGAAGGGTCTAATTGTCCCACAGTGAATTTCACTTGTTTAACAGGTAAATTTCCTGTAACACTCAAAGGAATAGATATTTTGAACGGGCAAACGTGCATTTAACGATTGGTGTTACAGTGCTACAGTAGGAAACTGAATTTGAAGAGGATATACGCTCTAATAAAAAGGGAGTAATATTCACAGTAAGGGCCCCATCGATTGAATCTGTGAAATACTGGGTTTGGCTGTTGTACACACCACCTAGTGAACCTAATTCAATTGGCCATTTTAATCCAATAACGGATATTAGTAGAGTTCTGGGAGGGGGTAAGAAACTAGGGGTACGTTGCTATTGCCCAATGTGTCTGTCCTAATTTCGTAGCGATATAAATCTACAAAATCACATGAAACACTGCAAAAGACACGGCTATCAATCGGTGGAAACAGTTGGTGGTGACCGGGAAACTTTACGATTTAGAAATTTCCAGAATACACTTATGCAAAGTGATAAAATAAGTTTGGATTGTGAGGCTAGACTCACAGATATGAACGACCCACAATATCCAAGTTGTATCAAAGAACATCAAGCTATTGCAGTTTCCTTTGCTCGCGCCCAAAGAGACAGCAGTAACACTATGCGACTGTTAGAAATAGTCGAGACGTAGGACAAGGAAGATTGTATGGTCAAAGCATTGACTAAAATAATTGTCACAGCGAATGGTGCAATCTCCCGTTTGAGACATACACACTACCCAATGATTCTATCAGCAGAGGATCGCCTGGGTATTAAAATTAGGAAAAAATGTTGGGTATTTAAGGGGGACTTTTAAGAGGGGACTGAGGGGAAAGGGACTAGGGGTAAAAAGACCTAGGGGGGGGGAGAGGGGAAATTCCGTGACCAAGATCATTTATGGCAAAAAATATCATCAGGGGGTAGTAATTTTCGTGGCATAGCACATCAATCGTGCAATATGAATGTGAGCCAGCAGTTTTTATACCAATTTTTATTCACAATTCAAATTACGATTTGAAATTTATTTTACCGGCGATGGCACGTATGCACAGGGAGGGGGTTGCAGATAGCCCAAGGGTAAATAACTCATTTACCAATAATATTATACCCAAATAAGCTGAGAAGTTGATGCTTTTATAATTCAAGTGGCAAACAGTGGATAATGGGCATACGCGTTGGAATAAAATCCGCTTTTCAGATTCATATAGTTTTTTCCCCAAGGTTTTCAGCCAACTAATTCAAGTGCAGAAAAGTGACAATTTTGATAGTTTCCCTCTGCTTAAACAGCGCTTTCCCTGCAATGAAATATATGAATTACTGATTTGTAAAGGCATATATGCATATGATAATTACAACTCTGACGCAAGATTAAGTGAGGAGATAACTCCCTCCCTTTAAAGCATTCTATAATTCACTTACCGATGGTAAATGCACTGCCGAAGACAACAAATTTGCCAAGAGGGTATGGACTAATGGGGGCTGTAAAAACTGTTGATATTATTGTAGAATGTTCTTGGCAAGCGATGTGTTAACTCTTTTAGATATTGTCTGCAAGAACAAAGACCGAATTTATTCGGAATCTGGGCTAGACATTGGCTATTATTTTTCAACACCACACCTCGTGATGTACTTAATTCTAAAAATCAGTAGGAAAGAAATATGTTTGATCACCGATGTGGATCAACACTTATTTGTAGAAGAATCTATGAGAGGGGAGGGGTATGTTTTTCACGGGCATCGCATCTTAAAAACTGATCCAACTGGACAGAACTTGTTGACGGTGTAAAGTCCAATGCTGTTTTTCTGGACATGAACTCACTCTACCCCCCGGCAATGTTTCACTACAATTTACCTTCTGGCAATTACATATGGCTTGAAAATTCTTGTGCCCTAAATTTCCCAGACATTCACACTGTAGAGGAAAATGGTCCCCAAGGATGTTTTTTTTTAAATTGACGGTCACATACCAATGGAGCTTCACGATTCTGTCAGAGATTTTGTTTTTCCATGTGTAAATAGACCGGTGCCAAGAACTCTTTGAGTCCATACAATCGGTCTTTGGTCGAGGATATGGGCATGCATTGGACCCCCTCCAAGAAAAAACTAATTGCAGATCTTGACCCGAAACAGAATATAGTTGTTCACTATGTGCTATTGCGACGGATGGTGACCAATGGTTTCAGGGTTACAAAGATACACAGAGCCCTGCAATTCGATCAGAAGCCCTACTTGAAAACGTTTATTGGAATTTTTTTCAGTAAATCTTCAGAGGCAAAAGGTAAATTTCAAAAAGTAATTTATAAACTTGTTTTAATTTCAGCTTTTGGGAAAATGTGTGAATGCGTACGAAACAGATCTCATTGTGACGTCGTAACCTGCCCCAGAGAATGTGCTCAAATCGTTGCCGATCCTAACTTCGCAACATTCATTGTCATAGACCCGAATATTGTTCTTCTGCACAGAAAAAAGAGAAATGTCGTTCTGAGTAAACATTTGGCGGGAGGGAGTTCAGTAGTGGAAATTTCCAAGAAACTCATGTTGTCATTCTTTTAAAATGTGTATAAGGAACAAAGGCCAAGAGAGGGGGAAGTTCAAGTGTACTGTGGAGACACAGATTCTCTATTGTTAAAAGTTAAAGCCAAGAATTTATTGAAAGATTTGGAAAATGTCGCCCACATCAGCTCACGGATGGATTACACGAATTTGAATGAGAGCATCTACCCTGAGTTGAGGAAACGCCAGGCCCCCAATCAATTGTTAATGTTAAAATCTGAGACGGGAAGCGATTTAATATCCAATGGGGTGTTCCCCGGTTCAAAAGTATACTGTGTGGAAACACACAATAAAGATGTAAAACAAGCGTGCAAAGGGATGCCTACACACTTTTTAAAAAATTATTTCGACATGAGTGTCTACATAAACTGTGTGGAGAGTAGTCTAGTGCCAAGAGCAAAAGTAATGGTAATTCGCTCATTACAATTTAAAAATTATACTGTTAGAGTGGAAAAAATGCCGTATTTCAGATCGAGTTGAATGTATGGACTATGGAAAACTACTCGGTCTGGATAAATTAACTTAAATTCAAAAAATACTACTGGTAGTGGATGGGTGGTTTTTTTGGAGGACAACAATTTCCCATATAATCTACATTCTATTGTTGTTGCCATCATCGTTAACATCATTTAAACTTTGCTGCTATTGTATACAGATTTTTATGTTCGCCATCGCAGCGGGCCACGCTTGCCGGGCCGGTCCCGGGGGGGGGGGGTCCCGGCCTTTGGCTCCATCCCGCGACAGTAGGTGACCCTTTTTGGCTCTGCCCCGGGGCTGGGGAGGTCCCGGGCTTCGGCCCCAGAGGTCCCAGAGGGGAGGGGGGTCCCATCCTGGTCCTGGGGGGGAATGCTCATCTTTTAGATGTTGTAAATAGTGTTTATATTTTGCTATTCTCTTAGTCTGCAAATGTGTTCATCTGTGCTGCTGTTATTGCTATTGCTGTATGCATTATTTAAAACACATGCTTTTTTGTCATTGTTCCAATAAATTAAATGTTGTTGTCAATAAATGTTGTCAATGTCCCTGTTGTTGTCAATAAATGAAAAGTGTTAAATTGTTCTTTTGCTATTGTTGTTGTACAAAAAGTTTTGTTAATAAAAGAAAAAATTTGTTTTTGTTGTTCTTGTTGCTATTGAATAATGCAGTAGGTAGATGCTGCTACTCTAGGGGAATTATTATTATTTATTCATTAGACAAGTAAGCTTTACAGTTAGTTGTAGTCCAACTGCTGTCAACAGCAGTATGTATTTTAAAACTCCATTCAGATCGTTTCTCTGTGGTCCATCAGTGTCGCAGAAAACGACACTTTTAGATAAAATCATTAAAATGTAAAAAAAATGTTTTTGGAAACACCAAAGAAAATTTACTATTGTTATAGTATTTGGCCAGAGTCCTATGACCAAATAAAAGCTATTGCCGCTACTACATCTATGCCGATCCAATTCATGCGAGGACTTGATGTTTTCAATAGTATTGAGCCAAATTGATGGCTGATTATTGATGATTTAGCTGAATCCATTGAACAGTTCTCATAGGAAATGCTATAACTGTTTACAGTTCGCTCTCAGCATGAACACATTTCCATAACCCTAGTTCTATACAATCTGTTTCATCAGAGCAAGTGTATGAGGACACATGCCTTGGACTTCACCGTCTATATTATCTACCGAGTTGTTCGTTATTCAAGTTCTCTAATAGCTCTTAATAAGCAAATATATCCCGTTGCCCCCAAATTTCTACTTTCAGCGTACAGTCAGGCGACAAATAAGCCCTACAGGTACATTTTGCTGGATCTTAATCAGAATACAGCTGTGGATTTGCGTATAGTCACATATATTTTTGACAAAGAAACTACTGTATATATTCCAGTGAACAGTAGAAAGGGATAATAGTTGCCATCATGACACTGAAGAAACTACACGAAAATAGACACTAATTTTCCATTCTAAGCACCCCAAAACCACCACTCAGGAAGGCCATACGCAAACATGGTGTTGACAAAGAATTTATCAATCTAATATCTGAACTTTGTTTAGATTTAACCGACGGCAATGTACAGTTGCCAGAAGGTGTTAGACAACAGACAAAGCAACATCGTTCCACTGTACTTGCCTTGGCTTGGAAAAACAAAGGAAAAAATTCTAAAAGAAAATATCTCCTTCAAGTGGGTGGTAGCTTTTTTACACTTTTACTGCCAATAATTGCTGGACTTGTAAACAGTTTTCTCTAGATGGCTAAAGCCTACAAATTGACTCAAATAGAACTTGTCCTTTCACCAATTGAACGCTTTGAGGACGATCTAAGGAAATTGATTAATAATGAAAATATTGCCGATGATAAAAAGCGTTTTTTCAAGTTTACAAATTACTGCCAACGGAAGAGAGAAAATACAGGATAGACCCCAACAAGTCGACTGGAATGTGCGGAAGGTGTGGAAATCAAATTGAAACACTCGAACATTAATTCTTCAGTGCACAAGTGTAAAAACAGAATTAGAAGAATTGAAACAACTGTTAAGTAGTGAAATAGAAGAAAATGAGGAACTGGTCACCGCAGAAAAGGTTGTAGAATTAAAATTATGCAGGGAAACCAATCAAATGAAAAAACACAAAGATTTGGTATACATTTTCACACAATTCAGCTACGATGTTTGGGAAGCGAAAATGAAAGATACAAACCTAACAGAGGTAATGAAAAGGGTAAGAGTTCAGTGGCATAGGCTAGTAAATATAAGGAAAGGCAAACAGAAAGGAGAAAAGTGAAGGTAAAGGTAAATGTGAGTTTTTTTTAGAAGAGAATAAAAAAAGATGAAAAATTTTTATAATTAGAAATTGAGATGTTGTTATTTAAAAAAAGAATAAAAAAATGATAAAGAAAGAAGTATTAAAAGTAGGATAAAGATAAAATTTTAAAGAGATTTGAGAAGTTTTGAAAGTAGGATAATGATAATGTTTTAGTGAGGATTGAACAGCCAAATGGGAAATGAAAGATGAGTAATAAGGGTAAAGGAAATGAAGTAGGAAGAAAATATAAGATTCTACCAATTGGTTTTTATTTGTAAACGTGGATTATTTCATTTCTTTCTTTCTTTCTTTATTTATTTTTTTTGTTTTTTTCATTTTTTTATATTCTTGTTTTGGGGAACGGGGGTAACAGTGAATTATATATCGGGGGAAATAGAGGTTGATGAAAAAGATTATGAAAAGTGTAATTTAAGGTCACGATGGAAATGGTGCCCTAAGGGGGAAGGGTAGCCTGAGATATCGGATGAACCTAAAAGGTATAAGAAAATTGAAATGTAGCACACCTCTATTTATATACCCTGGTATATTTTGGAATGCTCAATTTTTATATAATATTAGTAAATTAAATTTTTTGAAGAAGCTATTTTTATTAAGAAAAGAGTAGGTAACATTAGATAAATTATGAGCTATTTTTAAACAAGATTTGAAGGTCACTGAGAGGAGAGGAGGTGGGATTAAAAAAAAGAAAAAAAGATGCACTTCGTCGCGTGGACAAACATAGACCATATCTTGAGAGACCCGCCGTCAGTCTCACTGATCCCCAGCCCCCCAAAAAGGAAACTTCTCCTCAAGATTCTGCAGCAACAACAACAAAAGCACAATCAAAGGAGAAGGAACTGAATTCAATAGCGGCATCAATTGAAAACCTACTGCCATACACCTATCGGGAACAGAGCAAAAGAATATTAAAAAATCTCATGTTTGAAAGTTGTGGTGATTATAAAGTTCAAGTCGATAGCACAGGGAAACGAATAATAATTCAGGGAAAAAATTATAATCTACTCGATTTAATTCTTGATATTGTTACACATCGTAAAAGACTTTTATCATTTGACAATAATCGATACACTTTCTAAATACAGCAAACTTCCCCAAAAGTCTTATTGGCAATAACCAAATTCTAAAGAAATTAAAGGAATATAGCAGAGGTGCCAGCCCTCTAACAACGCCTACAACAACATCACCATTTAAAAAAAAGAAGAAGAAGAAGATTTTAAATAAATCTTGGAAAATACTAGCACTCCTAGTAGCAACAGCAGCAATAATTTGATAACACCAACGAGGATGATGACGCTTAGACAAAAGCGAAGACGTATTGATATCAACTCACCGTCACAAGCACCACCCTCCAGTGTGCAAAAGGGTAGTGGGCATTAAATTACGTGTTTGCGTTCAAAATGGATGAAGTTTCAAAACATGTCTATGAAAATATTGGTGAAGTGACAACTCTAAGTGCCCCCACAACACTTTCTAAAGTGTCCTCTAACGTCGGTGGCAATAGAAGCAGCAGCATGTTCAAAAAATGTAAAAGTGTATCTAAAAAATGAATCGAGTTACGCTCTACATCGGAATCGCAGGCTTCGTTGCAAACAATATCGACAAACTAAATCCTTTTTCCCTCTGCATATAATGCAAACAGATCTTTTAACTCTAGGTGAGATTCAAAGACGTCACAATACACGCTACAAATATATTCTAGTGGCAATCAGTGTCTTTAGTTGCTATGCGTATGCCATTCCATTGCGAAAAAAGAGAGGTGTTGAAGTTGCTCAGGCCTTAGAAAGTATTCTTGAACAAGATAACTATAAACAAATTCAAAGTGATCGCGGTAGCAAATTTGTTAATCCTTATGTGCAAAAGGTTTTATTGAAATATAATACAAGGCTCTGTTATAGTCATAGTCCGATAAAGGCTGCATTGGCTGAACGATTGATAAGAATGATTCGTCTATTAATTTCGAGATATTGTACACTGAAAAATACTGCTGATTTTATTCATGATTTTTTTTTAAATCATTCAAATACATAACAAACAACCTCATCAATCTCTATCCAGCGTTAGCCCTCAGGAAGTTCATTGTAGTGAAAATGCATTTGACACTTTTCTTAAACAATATTCCAGTGAAAAAAAAAATTATGAATAAAAAATTCAATGTTGGTGATACTGTTCGAATTAATGGAACCAGCAATATTTTTGAAAAGGGGAACTATTTATGGGCCACTGAACTTTTTAAAGTTTCCAAAATCCTAGACACCGTAACCATGACATATCGTCTGCGAGACACCAAAGATGATAAGATCCTTGGCGGTTTTTATGAATATGAACTACAAAAAGTTAGAAACAGTAATGAAATTTATCAAATTGAAAATATATTAAAGAGCCGTACCCGCAGGGGTAAGAGACAGTTGCTTGTTCATTGGCTAGGATACAGTTCTGATTTTGATTCTTGGGTTGCTTTTGAAGACATTAACAATGCCCAATGACTTCTATGAGACATTACTGTCCAATGTCTCTGACCATCTCTACAATGATTTGAATAAAACAAGTGATTTTTGGACGAAACTCTCTCCCACTATCAAATTCGATGGCGCGTATGAAGTGGCTCCTGTCGACTGTATTCTCAAAAATACCTATGATATCTTGAGTCAAGATTGCAAATATGATATAAAAATTAGACCCTATGTTTGGCCACCAGCCGTTAGCAAACAACACAAAATTCAAATGATCAATTGGTTGGATTGTCCATATGTTGAATTATCATACGACACACTCACTTGTATGAATGATTTATGTTGTTCTATCAATAAAAGAATTTCCGATTGTACAAAAGGAGCCTTTCATTTCAACTATTCAAAGGAAGAAGGCAAGATCTACATTAGTTCACCCATTGCCAGTGAAAAAGTTATTCTCAATGATAATCTTAAAGATGTTCTTGGCTTTAAACCTAATATAATCAATGGTAAAAGTGCCGGAAACACTAATGTTATTTTGATGACTACCCGCCAGCCTTCTCCACGGACACTTGTATATTTCTTTATGCTTCATTTGTTGAAACATACAGAATTGGCAATAGCAATGTTCCCCTCCGATGAGTTCTTGAACGAAAAACCAATCAAGATCATATTCATCATTACAATATAAAGCATCTTCAGTATATCCCCGTAAACACTTCCTATTTGGAACTCTGTCAGTTAGCACTAAGAACTGAATTAGTTGACCGTCAAGCAATATCAAAAGATTTGGCTGTGGTTATGTTTCGTTTTCGATCCATCGTTGTTGGTGTTCAAAAACAAGATGTTTAACAGAATAGTGGTATTCATTTGTCCTGATATTGACTGCTATGTTAATATTCTTGGCCCAAGACAACTGGGCAATGGAATGGACTATTACAAAGGTCGTTCATCAATGTCTGGCTATGGTCTTGGCAGTTGGTTTGCTAAGCTGTTTCGCTCTGCACTACCTCTGACTAAAACATAAATTGTACCAGCTGCGACAGATTTTGCATCCTCTACACTATACAATTGGGGCTCTGGCAATGATTAAAAAAAGTGCTTCGGACAATCTTAGGTCCAGTGCGCGAACCCTTGGTGAGCAATTGAAATCTCGACAAAATAGAAAAGGTTTTAAAAGGTCGAGAAACAGTGCACCACTCATCAGTCTCTACTCAGGTCAGAAACGAAAGACATCAGTCCTGTCAAAGAAAAGAAGGAAAAAGACGACAATTATAATAAGCAGTAGCAGAAGAAGAAGAAGAAGCCCTAGGAAAAGATATGTTAGATTGAAACTGGATTTCTTTTCATAGACTGGACAACGGCATAACTACCGCATAAGGATTCTCATCCTTCAATCGCTTCACCTTTAAATCTAATCAATGCAGAAAATGTTGATGTGAGTGTAAAACATGAATACTATGAACAATTTTATCCACAACAACCGCTCTCCGATAATATCCACTTTCAAATTTATTCCATTGAGGACTACTTTATGGACATGTCGTCGACATTTATAGACTTACATATGATAGTCAAGAAATCCAACAATGGAATGTCAATTCATACTGATGGAATATCCTATGAAAATTGTATATTACATAATTTATTTCGTCAAATCAGTATCTACATAAATGGTACATTGGTGAGCACTAGCAAAAATCTTTCAAATTATACAAGCTATATGTAGTTCAAGTTGATGACACCCAAGTCATACAAGGAATTGAGATGCACTTCCAACGGATATGAATTTATTACAGATACTAATAGGACAGACGAACTTAAAAATGCTACAACTAGTGAATTACATCTAGTTGGATTAATATATCATGAGATATTTAATATACCCCAATGGCTACCACCAAATATTAAAGTGGATATAAAATTGACGCTTGCTCCATCAAATTTCATTTTACGAAAGGAACTTCCTGCCAATCCTGATGTAACTCTCTCCCTCACCTCAGCAATACTACATATACGAAAGGAGCAGGTTATGAGTTCTGTTGCTTTGGCAGTGGAAAAACTGAGAGCCAGTGGAAATAATATTAAACTACTTGTTCCTCATACAATCGCCAATCAACGTCATATTGCCACAAGGTCGCGCACATTCACCAACTCATCCTTTATCAATCGGAAAATTTCATCGAAATTAGCATTGGCATTTGTAAAAAGCGCTAGCACAATAGGTTCATGGACTGGCTGCCCATATAAATTTGAGATGTTTGGGCTGTCATCTCTTGTCTGCAAAGTAAATGGAATCCTACTCTACAATCTATCTTTTGATAAATCCTATAGGACATTGTTTGAATTGACAATGCAAACCCTAGATCATTATTCACATTTATTTCAAAATGGTATAACCGAAGAAATTTTTGCTAAAACACATGGTATCATTGTACTAGACTTGTCTGGCACTCAAGATATGAGTATAGTACGAACGGGGAATGCACGTTTAGAATGTACATTTTCCAACCCATTACCTGAGAGCATCGCACTAATCTCGTTAAATCAATTTGAAATATATTGGGAAATCACTCCCGAAGGCAGTGTTCTACATAGACCTTGCACCATGAACACTAGTCAGTTAATTTGTGTATTAATTTCGGACCTCTACTTGTCCAAATACAGATCCTACTGTTTACCATCGGGCTTCCTTAGAAAAATTCAAAGTGCAAAGAATACCCTAATCATTGTTAATAGCAGTCCGTCGACTGTGAATACCGACCATTGGCTGTGTATCTTCCAAAAAATGAAGACTATTGAATTTTTTGATCCTCTTGACCTACCCAATACATTCTACACTTCACACATCAACAACTATATTGAAGGCAGTGGGAAAACTATTCTTCAAAACCAGAAGAGAGTGCAGGATCTAACGACTAAAATTTGTGGTTTTCATGCGCTACTATATTTTGTCTTCAGATGTCGTGGTTATACTTACAAGCAGTTTCTCAACATTTACGTTGACAATCCACGTATAAAGGACTTTATGGTGGAAAATATCCTCTCAGGCGTGTATAATATTGATTTTAGTGCCCTACGAGTAAAGTGTTTTAAAAATGTATATAAATTTGTTTATTAATAAATAAAATGTATATACACAACAACAATATCTTTATTCTTCACTTTAGATTTCTTCTTCTTCGGTTGCTAGGCAACTGTCTAGAAACACTAATGCTAGTAGATCATTTGAATTCACTGTATATTGATCTTGATTGGCTGCAACAATGATACTATTTGCATTCATATTGTGAAATTCATGTGTTTCAATTTGTCTATTTGAAGTAATATCACATACAGTTTTTTCAAGTGGTGAATCACATTCTGTAGCAGCCAAATAAAAATCGCTAGGTTTATATTCATAATAAGCAGTGTTGTCACAACGATGACGTAGAAACCAAATTGTCTTGTTACCCCAACAGTTGAATCGTAGACCTGATTCTTCCTCCCAAAATAATTTAAAACCACGACGACACCATTCTCGTAGAAATAAACTAAAATATCGTTTAGGGTTCTTTCCAATCATACCAGGATAAGTATTCTTCCAATGATCACATTTGTCATAGTGACAATTGGAGCATAGTTGCCCTCTAGGGTGAGAGTGACAAATCTCTTCAAGACATGAATTACAGCCTTTAATTTGTGCTGCGTATCTTCTGTGTAATTTACAAGAATTTCATAATTTGCACTTTTCATTATATTCATCAATAATTGTACAATTCTCATATGATGACCAACTGCCAAGAGTATACATACATAGTAAATATGCATAGAACATTTTTGGTTTCCGGTGTCAACTCTCTCATAGCTCTCATAGCTCAAAAAGAAACTGATCCCATTATCGATAAATTCAGAGGGGGGGGGGAGAGAGGAGTAACTCTGCGACGTTACATATCCTGTTTTGAAGAGAGATTCATCTACCTAGAATCTATGACAATGTATTCAAATCATATCCACGATATTATTGTGCTTTGTTTCAATTAATATATCAATAAACTGAATAAAAGCATTTGAGTCACGTCGTAAAAGCTTCATACAATAGTCCAATGGGGAAGAATCATTCCCCATTATATTGTCAAGTGTTCCCTGAGAAAATATCTTCCGTTGAAGATATTTTAATTTTCAGAAATATGAACAACACAGTTTAAAAAACATCTGATTTTATTCATAACATTGATTTTTTTTAATAAAGTTGGGTTTCATTGGGTACATTTTTGCATATTTTTTTTTAATAAAGCTGAATTTTAATTTTCAGTAATATGGACATCACAGTTTAAAAAACACCTGATTTTATTATTAATATTGATTTTTTTAATAAAGTTGGGTTTGATCCAAGGCCTCATTGGGTACATTTTTACATATTTTAAAAATAAAGTGTGGTTTTAGTTTTTAGAAATATGCACATCCCAGTTTAAAATACATCTGATTTTTTTAACAACATTTGCTTTTTTTAAAAAAGCTGAATTTTAATTTTCAGAAATATGAACATCACAGTTTAAAAAAACGTCTGATTTTATTAATAACATTGATTTTTTTAATAAAGTTGGGTTTGATCCAGGGTCTCATTGGGTACATTTTTGCATATTTTGTAATAAAGTGAGGTTTTAATTTTCAGAAATATGAACATCACATTTTGAAAAACATATTATTTTATTCATAAAATTTATTTTTTTAATAAAGTTGTTTTTTTTATTGAAATGCACCTTTTAAATATATTTTTAGCATCTGAAATTAATATATTATTAAAATTATTTGAATATTTTTCTCGTATTTAATAGTGAATATGGTGGATATGGTTTACCTTTTATAAACATTTTTCCAAGGGAGGGCCACCACTGTTTATCGACATTAAAGTATTAAGAAGGGTATTTTTTCTTTGAAATACACCTTTACATTGTAATTTTAGTGTCTAAAATTCTTCTGTTATTAAAATGATTAGAGTATTGGTCTCGTATGTAATAGCCAATTTGGTAGATATGAATTACCCCTTAACTAAGATTTTTTTTTCCAGCGAACTATTCGAACATAAGAACATTATAGAAAACCCAATTTTTATTTCTGTATCGGTCAATTTCTCAGTCACCATCTTTAATCATTCTTAAACAATGCTGAAGAAAAAACCCACTGTTTATCGACATTAAATTATTAATAAGGCTATTTTTTCTTTGAAATACTCCTTTACATTATAATTTTTGTGTCTTAAATTCATCTATTATTAAAATGATTTGAATATTGTTTTCGTATGTAATAGCCAATTTGGTGGATATGAATTACCCTTTGCTAACGTTTTTTCCAGATTACTTAATATTTTTCTTTATATTCATAGAAAAACACCCCCTCCCATTACTTCATATCTTAACCATTTCAATAATTTCATTGCAAAGATTGAAGTTCTCAGCTAAAAGTCCCATTAGTTCAATTTTCACATAAATTGATTATTTTTCGATCCAAAGCTAGTGATTTAGGGTGCTTGGTTTACTATTTCATACTTTTTTGTATGAAATCTATGATTAACTTTAATATTTTTGGCGAGTGGGGGATGATCCAAGGCCTCAATAGATGCACTTTGCATATTTTATAATAAAGTTCTGGGTTTTAAGGTTTTCTTTAGCTTCAAATTGTTTTCGATTTCTTATTGAAAAAGATGATTGCATTTTTGGTCAACATCTATGCTATTATAGAAAATAATTTCAGAGTACCAAGACACACAATAGTATACATGACTGTCAAGTTCACAAAGACAGCATGGTGAAATATCTGAAAATTCAAAAATAGTGAAATTACTTTATTCATAGTTTGAAGAAGCCCTACCACCTGCAGCTTATAAGAATTTTCGGGGGGAGGGGAATTAATCAGCTATTTCATCTGTCCAAAATAATCTTGGACACTGACCATCTCTTGATTCAAATATTGAACTTCTAAAGAAAAGCAATAGATTCTTAAATTGAAATATCTGGCTTCCTTGTACAGTCTATAGCACTGGTTTAAAGACGAGCATTTGTCATGTGAAACCACACAAAATTAGAGAAATATGATAAATGTTTCTTCAATACCTATGCAATAGGACTGAAAATGAAGAATTTATATACAGCGTCAACTAGTTATTTTTTTTGTCCAGCATAGTTGAAAGGTCCATACCTAAGACAAACTAAGAGACTTCTTTTTGACTTTGTTTGCCAATTTACTTATTTTTTGAGGTTTTCTTTAATTTCAAAATGTTTTCGATTTCATATTGAAAAAGATGGTTGCATTTATGGTCGACATCTACTCTATTATATCATTTTTTTCGGGAGGGAGGGGGATGAATAAGCTACTTCATCTGTCCAAAATAATTTTGGACACTGACCATCACTTGATTCAAATGTTGAACTTCCAAAGAAAAGCAATAGCTTCTTAAATTGAAATATATGGCTTCCTTGTACAGTCTATAGCACTGGTTTAAAGACGAGCATTTGTCATGTGAAACCACACAAAATCAGAAAAAAATGTTAAATGTTCCTTCATTACCT
>NC_142804.1:62754355-62856467 GCF_049724085.1 Artemia sp. Qi Xiang Cuo
GGCAATGGTATTCATTTTTTAACTTGCAAGTTGATCGTCTTATTTTTTTAGCACGATTTCAAGTCTAAATTGTTCTCATTTAAAACTGGATCTGAAAAAACGGTCTTGCTTGACAATCGTATTGTAGACCGGAGTGGATACAAAATTTGAGATGGGGGGGGGGAGCTCACCGGTAAAACTCGATCGCAGCCATTAGATTTTTCGGACTTCCCCGAAAATCTCGCAAAAACAGAGCGGCAGAACACTTAGGTCTAGGAGCGTCAAAGCTTTAAATCTGGTCCTGAGTACGCCAATCCTATTCACTTTTTGTTTGAAATTGTTGATCTTATTTCAGAACAACATTTCCATTTTAGATTTTAGGAACCGATCGCCAAAGTTTTATCTTATTTGACAATGTGATTGCGGGGGTCAATTCTGCTTGATAGCTCGACATTTCTATTGATTTTTGTATTTTATGTCGGCAATACTATTTCTCAGCAAGATTTCAATTCGAGATTACCAGACTCTGATCAACAATGGAAGCCCCGAAATTTGATCCAACTTGGAAGTTTATTTAGCTTAATAATTCTTTTTTCTCATTCTTTTCGGGATTTGGAAATTTTTAATCCCAACAAACGCAGCAAAGACTAAGTGAGAATATGATAGCAAATCCTAGATAAAATTGTTGGCCAAATGAGCAAAGTTTTGGAGCTTCTGAGAAAATTCAAGTCTGAAGAATAGGTTGGCAACTTTGGCAGGAATATTGTGGAAGAATAGGGCTGTGGGTCGGTGAGATAAGATTAGAATACTAGAAGCACGATACTGGCAATAATCTGTATGGCCCTGAAATGTGGCACTGGTATGGCTTTAAAATAAGGGGGCTAAGAAGGGTTGAGTACGACGTTCTATGTGTTTTCGATAGGAATTTCTTAAAGATTCTTTAGTTAGGCCTACCATTTGGACGGGCTGTGTATAAAACACAGCATTACGAAAAATGTAGTTCGATGCCACTTTCTTGGGCTACACGGCACTTGGGCAATTTCTTGGGCAATACGTAGCTACGCTACGTATTGCAAATTGATTATTAAATTGTTTTTACTATCATTCTTCACTTCCACTTGCTGTTTTTACTTCAACTGTTGTAATGAGTGACAGGGATACTTGGAAAAATCGTGCTTTTTATCCATCCGCCTGAGGCCAAACGAAAGGCAGGTCGTCCCTGAATGGAGGGGAACACATAAAAAAGGAATTAAAGAAAACTAGGACTTAACTGGAAGGAGTAAAAATTGAACTAACCAACAGATTGGTGCAGAAGAGAAGCTTGTGTAGCTGTGCTAGCCTAAGTCAGTTTGTTGCTGCATTGAGTTGCATGTAGTCGTAATAATTTGATTTCTTAAGTTTTGTTCAGACGAACGGGGAAAAACCCATTCATCGAGTTTTTTTTTTCATTGGGTTTGTCACTAGGTAAGCCCAAATAAAAAGCTTTGGCCGGTCATAAATTTCTAATTTTCATTGGAATTTACCAGAAAATTTAATATAAAAAAAACAAGTTTTTTTTAACTAAAAGTAAGGAACGACGTTAAAACTTAAAACATGCAGAAAACATTTGGTATATGACAGAGACTGTCCCTTTCCCAATGCCACAATATATATGCTATAGTTTTTTATTGTTTAAAAACATAAGAATTTGGACAAAGTCAACAATTAGCAATAAAAGCAAGGCAGTGAGGAGGGGGACTCCTCCTTTCATATACGGAATAATTTCTGTTCGTTTTAAGCTTTAACGTCGTTCCTTACTTTCAGTTAAAAAAACTTGTTTTTTTTTTATTTAATGTTTGAACGTTTTTGAATTGATGCATGTTTTGATTCTGGCTCACCGTACATGAATAGTTAAAACAAAAATTAATTTTACTTTTATTTGGTTGATTGCCTTTCTCGAAAGTTGTTCAATTTTATTTATGAACGTTTTTACTAGTACTAAATATACTTAACTTACGAATTAACTTACGCAACAATCTTCTGTATCCATATATTTTCAATATGTATATTAGGGGGCTTGCCTACTAGTCAATACCTCGCTCTTTAAGCTAAAGTTTGGATTTTGTTCCAATTCTTTAAAATTGACTCATTAATCACAAAGGCCGCTATCTAGAATAAATAGCTCTTATGAAAGTACTAAAAAATCTAAGGCTTAAAGAGCGAGGTAGACTGACTAGGGGGTGAACCCAATCATACACGTAATATTTTCTGTTCGTTTTAAGTTTTGATGTTACTCCTTATTTTCAGTTGGAAAACTTGTTTTTTTATATTTAATTTCTGATCTTTTTTTAAATAATGCTGGGAAATCCGGAGCCCCCTTCATAGCGATGTCCCTTCCCCCATGAAAACTTTCTTCATGGAAAGATCCTCCAACATAACCCCCAACCCACACACCCACCTTATACCAGAAAAAATCCCCCCTGAAAACGTCTGTATACTTCCTAATAACCAATACTATGTGTTAACATTGGGCAAAGTTCATAAATTTCAGCCCTCCCCCCGGGGACTTAGGGTGATTAAGTCATCCCAAAGGACATATTTATCATATTTTCAACCATGCTGAACAAAATGGCTATCTCAAAATTTTGATCAGGTGACTTTGGGAAAAAATGAGCGTGGGAGGGGGCATAGTTGCCCTCCATTTTTTTTTGTCACTTAAAAAGGGCACTAGAACTTTTAATTTTCGATCCAATGAGTCCTCCCGTGACATTCTAGGACCACTGGGTCGATACGATCACCCCTGGAAAAAAAAAAAAACAAATAAACAAATAAACACGCATCCGTGATCTTTCTTCTGGCAAAAAAAGCAAAATTACACATTGTTTTAGATAGGAGCTTGAAACCTCTACGGTATGGTTCTCTGATACTCTGAATATAATGTTGTGATTTTCATCAAGGTTCTATAACTTTTAAGGGGTCTTTCCCCCTTTTTTCGAAAATCAGCCAAATTTTCTCAGGTGCGTAACTTTTGATGGGTAGGACTAAACTTGGTGAAAGTCATATATTTGAAATCAGCATTGAAATCTGATTCTTTTGATGTATCCCTTGGTATCAAAAACCCGTTTTCTAGAGTTTCGGTTACCATTGAGCCGGGTCGCTCCTTGCTTACAGTTCGTTACCACGAACTGTTTGATAAAATTGCTTAGTTTTTAGTACAGTTGGAGATAAAGCCCTTTTTTCGATAGTTTCGTCTCATTAGTGTATTTACATCTTTGTGCTTGAATAATCATACAACAAATTAGCTTTCCAAGCTGAGCGTATAATCAACCAACCTTCTATTTCCGACTGAATATATTCTTCCCCCTATATTTGTCTCCTTGTTGCTCTATGGCTATAGAACTTTTCAAAGCGATTCTGAAAACGCAGGGAATAAACGCTAGAAAACATTGCCTCTAGATAATGACTGTCATTGGAAATCGTTGAGAAAGGCTTAACATGTTAATGAGCCAGGTGCTGGAGGGAGTCCCATTTGTAGTTTTAATAGTAAGTCTGTAGCCCCTCTTCTAAGAATAAAGTGAAAAGTCTTCAACATTTTGGAAAGGTTTAAGAAGGCAATAATTCATGAGCTCAAAGTAGGTTATGAGCCAGAAGTTATGGGCAACTTCGTTGAAATAGTAGGGGGGCTGGTGCATAAACATAAAAAACATAATTTTGGACCATTATGTCTTAATTTTACATAGGGGGGGGGACATTGTGCTTTAATGGTATGCCTGCAGCTTGTTTTAATAGCTAAATCTTTATTTAGTTACCTATGCACTGTTGCTTAGAAATTGTCTTTTTTATTGTATTGTTTATTTTTGCGTTTGTCTTTTTATACTGTCCTTTGGACTTTTATCGGTATATTTATTTTTATTCCTATATTTTGCACCGAGGACGGTAGAGGGGAAGTCTCGACCAAAGGATTTGCATTGTATTCTTCTTTATTTCACTAGCTGTGGCTTTTCTCGTCTTTTCTTCATCATGATTTTTCGTCTTGCTGCTTGCTATCTAACAACTGAATGAAACTTAATTTTGAAATGTGAAAGAACAAGATATTGACGAAGGCGAGACAGTCTATTACTTGGTATAGCCTATTAGAAAGAGTGTTCCATGATATGCTATAGGAGTTTCTTCTACTGTCGGTCTTTCTTGGAAATTATTGGCTGAATTATTACGGAATGAAAGAAAAAGTAATCTTACTTTTCTCTTTATATTAATCCCCTTTATATTAATCAAAGAAGGTTTTTTTTTTAAATTAAAATACTTAAAGAAAAGACTGAAACCAGATAAATATTTGCATGATCACTGGTAGATCCCGGGGGACTGGGGGAACCCCCAAGATTTTTCTGGTGCCCTCATTCCTTATTTTTTCGGTTTTTCACACTTTTTTAAAAATAAATTGGCCAATTTGGTCAGTTGTTGGCGCCTTTGTCACATTGACTCCCCCCAAGATTTTGCTCTAGATCCGCCCCTGTGCACGATAAGAGATATGACATACTAGAAGAAAGTAAAAATTTCCAGAAAGAAATGGTTAAAAAACGTGATATTTTCTTTTATCAAGGTTCCTTAGTATCTAGCAAAAATTTTTTCTAGATTTATTAGAGCAGTTATTTATCGATAGATTTCAGAGTTTGGGTTCATTTCTCCAATTGTATAGTTATAATTGTATTGCAGGGCACCGCATCTACTACTACTACTACTAACAACTCACTGCAGCACCAAGCCGCCTGGGGCCAATACAGCTACGCAAGCTCCTCCTCATTCCCAATCTATTCAAAGCCTCCCTTTTTACACCCTCCCCCGAAGTTCCCATATCCTGTAAATATTTCTTTATGACGTCCTCCAGCCCCAGACGAGGACAACCTGCTTTCCGTTTAGCCCTAGACGGTTGGCCAAAAAGAACAATCTTCGGCAATCTGTCACCCTTCATCCGCACAACGTGCCCTAGCCATTTAAACCTTTCTTTCACTATAGCCCTAGAGAGCGGTATTGAACCACATTTTTCGTACAGCCTATTGTTTGAAATACCGTCAGTCAGCCGGGTACCCAGAACAATCCTTAAGCAGTTTCTCTGGAAAACATATAGCAAATCTTCATCCGTTTCTCGAAGCGCCCTTGCTTCAGAGCCATATTTGACTACTGTCATCACTGTAGCTTCTAATGTTCTAATTTTGGTTTGCAGACTTATCTTCCTATTCTTCCAAACTTTTTTTAACTGTGAAGAAACACCCTGAGCCTTGGTTATTCTACTTTTAACATCTTCAATGCTCCCACCATCTTTACTAATAATACTACCAAGGTAAGTGAAGCTGCCCACCTGATCAATCGTTTCGTTACCCACCGTCACCTTTTCATCTGCACTTATTCCTAGCCTTAGTGACTTAGTCTTCTTGGATGCTTAAATCATCAGCATAATCTAAGTCCAGGAGACTTTTTCCTCCCCATTTGATTCCGTGGTCTCCCATTGCCTTTCCTGTGCTCCTTAATACAAAGTCCATCAAAATAATCGATATAAAGGGAGATAGAACACAACCCTGCTTAACTTCGGATTCAATACAAAACCAGCTGCTAACCTAATTTCTTACCATAGCCGCAGCTGGATTATTACAGTCATTAAATAAAAAAAAAAAGTTTTATTTTAACTGAAAGTAAGGAGTGACATTAAAACTTAAAACGAACAGAAATTATTCCGTATATGAAAGGGGTTGTCGCCTCGTCAACACCTCGCTCTTAACGCTAAATTTTTTTGTTATTTTAAAAAATAAAGTTGTGAGACAGAGTAAAAATTTAGCGTAAAGAGCCAGGCATCGAGGAGGGGACAGTCCATTTCATATACGGAACAGTATATGTTCGTTTTAAGTTTTAATGTCGCTCCTTACTTTCAGTTTAAAAAACTTGTTTTTTTAGTTAATTCTGAACGTTTTTGAATTAATGCAGCTTTGATTTTGGCTCACCGCACATGGATATTTAATACAAAATTCACATATTACAATTTTCCTTTTTTTTGGCTAATTGGCTTTCTCGAAATTTTGTTCTGACGTAACTTACGAATTTTCTACCATAGCTTATAACTCCCCCGTAACCCCTACTTCGACCCCGACCCTCCACTAGAAAAAAATTCCTCCTGAAAACACATGTATACTTCCCAATAACCAATACTAGCCTATATGTAACAATGGGTAAAGTTTATAACTTGCAGCCCTTCCCCCGGGAACTTTGGGAGATTAAGTCATCCTCAAGGACATATTAATTAGGTTTTCGACTATGCTGAACAAAATGGCTATCTCAAAATTTTTATTGGGTGACTTCGGGAAAAAAATGAGCGTGGGAGGGGGCCAAGTTTCCCTCCAATTTTTTGGTCACTTAAAAGGGCACTAGAACTTTTAATGTCCGTTCGAATGAGCCCTCTCACAATATTCTAGGTCTACTGGATCGATACGAGCACCCCTGGAAAAAAACAAACAAAAAAAAAAACAAATAAACCACGCATCCGTGATCTTTATTCTGGCAAAAAAAAATGCAAAATTCCACATTTTTGCAGATAGGAGCTTGAAACTTCTATAGTAGGGTTCTCTGATACTGTTGGGGTCCCCCCCCCCGGTTTCTTTTCTTTTCAGATAAATGACCTGTTTTCGTTTTGTTAATTACATTTGCTTATAGTATAATTTCAAAAGACAGGTTAATTCCGTTACTAAGCGATAGTGGTTTTTCAATAAATAAGCTTTGAACTAAGTTCTATTTTCGTACTTCCTGGTTTTGGGGAGTCATTGAAAGATAAAGCTAAGAGGTACAATTGGGTTTGAATGGGGATGTAGCTGATTGGCTGGGCCAAGGGAAAGTCCACCCATATGAACAGTGGTGTGTAAAATATTATTTTGTTTTAGTCTGCGTTTTGACCCCGTTTGGGGAAGGATATTTCTGTTGTTATATGTGACCCTTTTTGGAAGAATACAAGTAAGGTATTTTCTACAAACTGTGTACTATTTTCCGTAACCCAGGCAGGGTAGGAACGGAGCTACAAGGTACCGTCATTATTATATTGACGGCGAGGTTTATTGCCTCCAAGGAGAGAGTTAAGAGATTTTCTAGCCGTAACCCAAGGCGGGTACATTTGGCTTTAGAAAGTGGCCAGTTGAACACTCGATCGCGTTATCATACCCTGGGACAGGGTATACTGTAAATAGGGTAGTACCGAACCCGATATTTGCAGAACCGTTGGGGTAAGAGCGGGAATCTCACTAAAATTTGGGCCGACAAGGGGTTCTCCCCATTTGAGTAAGTGGCATAGCAACCTTTTTGCGCCATTTTTGCATCAATAAGCGGCGACACCCGTACTTACACCCCAATAGATACGCTGAATCTGATGATGTGAGTTTCATTAGAGTTTTATGACTTTTAGGGGCTGTTTCCCCCTTTTTTCGAAAATATGGCACATTTTCAGAGGCGCGTAGCTTTTGATGGGTAAGACTAACCCTTGATGAAACTTATATATTTGAAACCAGCATAAAAATCTGATTCTTCTGATGCATCTATTGATATCAAAATTCCGTTTTATAGAGTTTCGGTTACTATTGAGCCGGGTCACACCTTAGGCTACTTACAGTTCGTTACCACGAACTGTTTGATTTAAATGGAGACAAAGTATTTATCTAATGATGCAGGAGGCGTCTGAAGCAAGCTGAAATCACTGTGCTACCTCCTGCGTAACAAAAACCGGTTTTGCTTCTTCAATTGATGTATTTCTTGAGGTAAGTCAAATATTTTGAGCAGTTGCCTGATAAGCAGGTGTAAGTTTACGACTAAATATTTTGTATTTCTTCAATGAACAAAGTCTTTTTACATTTCCACTGGAAATAATTGAAAGACAAAAATTTTGCCCTATCTCCTACACATTGAAAAATACATTGCGTACTCCCCCCTCCGCAATTGCAAGAATTTACGACACGTACAGGCATTGAGGGAAGGGGGACCAGTTAGACCAGAAGTTATTCTGAAAACCATTGCGTAGAAATTGTCTAAATGTTTAGAATTCAAATTTTGTTAAAATAGTATCAAGTTTATAAACACATAAATTACATTAACACTCATTTTTCATATTATTGATAAATAGGCTTTGATTTGTTTAGGGTCGAAGGCAGCGGATAATTTGGGCTCAACTCCCCTGACACTTCAAACTTCCTTGAATTTCTAGGCATTTCCTAATCAAACTATCAAGCATTTTTGTTCTTCTTTTTTTATAATTGCCATCTCCCTACGCAATAAAAGAAATTCATTTATGACTTCAATTTAGTCCATTTTTACTATATACTCTCTGCAAACACACACTCTCAAATTTTCAATGAAAACACGACGCCATCAGCAGACTGGACGCTGATTGTGTAAGCGTGCATTTAGTTTAATTGGCCACCATCTCGGGGGAGGTGTTTAAAAAAAAACGATTGCTTATTTTACTGATCATCTATTGTACTAGTGACAGTGAGTTGCTGTATTGCTACCGTTGGCGTAAATAAACTGATCGTTTTTTTTTACTGCCCAATGGGTTCGTTGCAAAATACCACCCTATACACCTCTAAAAAACGATCAGTGAAAAAAACTTTCGGTAAAAAAAAATGCTAATTTTGATTCGGGCCTCAGAGATAGAAATTCTAAACTTTTTCCTCGCATTGAGATCGTGAAGTGGAGAAGAAAAATTCCTATGAAGGTTCAAACTTTCCAGGTATTTTCCAGAAAATAAATATAAATCATTTCTTCATAGCCTAATACATAATACAAACAAGAAGCATACCACTTTATCCTGGTTCCAAAAGTAAACTTCTAGGGGATCACGTAATATTATATTTGTGTATAACAAGGAAATTTCTCTTAGAGAGCTGAGATTGAAAATTGTGTGACTCTCATAGATTTCTATGAAATAATTCCAGAAATGTCAATCTGAATATTGCAAATTTTGATTTTTTTTACTCTTGATGTTCATGGGATTTTCGGAAATTTCGTATACATATGGGTTCATAATCCACTCTAATTCCGCTTTAAGGATGTCCAGACACAATCCAACCTCTGCGATGAGAGAGTCCCAAATCATTGCCCTCTGGACATCTACTGGAAGGGATTTTCAAATCCCGACCCAACCTTGTGGAAAGTAAAACTTAACGTCCTACTTATGTTATTTGTGAGTGAAACCTAACTCAATCTGTATGAGTGTTGATAAGGGATATTGTCTAACTTATTGTGGCCAGGACATGCAACAGAACAGCTTGGCAGATATCAGTTAAATATGTGGGAGAGTAAGTGTTATGGTTTGGGTTCTCGAGGCTCATACCTAACCTACCCTGTATTGGGGGATTTCTAAATTGTCTGAAGTAATCAAAATCCAAAAACGTGTCGAAATCGAAAATGAAGAGGAAAGACACAGGCGGTTAGAAGATATGCAAAAGCGACATTTAGAGCGTGTCAAAAATGAAATTGAAGATCAAAGATACCCGCGGTTAGAAGACATGTGACACCGAGCATGTGAGCGAGTCAAAATTAAAATTAAGAGCAAAAACACACGCGGATATAAGAAAAAGCGGCGGTGTGTCAAAAATGAAAACGAAGAGAAAAGACATACGCGGTTATAAGACATGTGACACCGAGCATATGAGTGAGTCAAACATGAAAACAAAGAGCAAATACACATACGGTTAGAAGAACAGTTTGGCGTGTCAAAACTGAAAATGAACATCAAAGACGCACGCGATTAGAAGACATGTGACACCGAACATGTGAGCGAGTCAATGAAAATAACCTTTACGGCGAGAATCAAAACTTGTCAAAATTGAAAATAATAGCAATGATGATTGGGTCTGGGATTTTGACATGGATAAGGTCATCAATGCCTACCACACCTGTGTTAAAAAACTAAGGTTTGGCGATACGTATTTCATATACGAAATCACGAGAGACAAAAGGATATAAAACGAACCAAACAAATTGAAAATGATAGCGATGATTGGGTTTTGGATTTTGACGCGGATAAGGTCATCGATGCCTACCATACCTTTGAAATTAAAAAAACCAGGACTAGATAAATCGTTGGAGGTAAAAGAAGTTTTTGTCCCACCACCTGAAAAATTTAAAGAAACAAAGGTTCAACGATATGTCTCTCATAATGACAAAAGACAAGCTGAGGCTAAAGAAGAAGTTTTTGTCACGCCCCCTGAACAATTAAAGGAAACAAAGGTTGGGCAATATGTCTTTAGTAGTGACAAAAGACAAGCCAAGGCAAAAGTTATAGGTTCAATAAAATAACATAATTTTACAAAGTCACTACTTCTAATTTAAGGTCCATTTGGACGTCATGACATCAAGAAAAGGCTTAAAGGCTTTTTGTTGTCCTCAAATCCTGCAGTGCCGAGCTAGCTGGACCCTTGTCATTGCTTTTCCGGCTGTGCTTTTGCTCCGGAATTTCCCACGAACATGGAAGTCCGCCCATGTTATACCTACTGTAAAGCCAGAAGGCGATCCAACGAGTGTGGGCTCCTACAGGCCTATTAGCCTTCTCTCCTGTGTTGGCAAAGTCTACGAGAGCGTCTCCAATAAAACACTTCCTCAGTACCTGGAATCAGATGACCTTCTAGGCGATCGCCAATATGGATTCCGCCGGAAACGCTCAACATTAGACTGCCTAGTGGCCCAGTATCAGGAGTGGATAGAACTACTGGCAATGGGATACGACATCAGGTTACTATCCTTCGACATTGCGAAAGCTTTTGACAGAGTATGGCACCGTGGCCTGCTAAAGAAACTCTATGTGTATGGTGTTCGTGGATGTCTGTTAAAATTGATTGAGAGCTTTCTTTCCGATCGTTCACTGTAGGTTATTCTTGACGGGTTTATTTCCCGCGAATGTGGTGTGAAAGCAGGGGTACCCCAGGGCAGTGTCTTGAGACCTACGCTCTTCCTTATCTACATAAACGACATGGGAGACAACCTTGCAAGCCCTCTGCATCACTTTGCCGACGATACCACGACACACTCAGCCGTCCCAAAACACGAAGACCCAACACAAGCTTCCGTTTCCCTACACATGGATATTTTGAAAATTTAAAAGGGGTATGATGCATGGATAATCAACTTCAATGCATCGAAAACAAAGGAGTTTCAAATTACCCGATCAAAGGTACCACATGAACACCCCAGTTTCATCTTCAAAAATAAAGCTATAAAGAGAGTGACGAGCTTCATCTACTGGGGATTTATTTCTCCACTGATCTCTCTTGGAACAACCACCTTAATCGGATGAGAACCTCCTACGCAAGAAAGCTGAGAGTTACTCTTCTCTGTAAAAACCTTCTTCCATCAAGTTCGATCATCCCACTCCACAAGTTTTGCATCAGACCCATAGCTGAATATGGATGCCCGCTTTTGCTGGTGCTCCGAAAACGCTGTTGGCACCACTTCAGAAGATCCAGAATAGGGCAAATAGGGTGGACTGCACCTTTACACAAGAATTGCTCCAGCTTCTAAATGAAAGGTTTGATGTAGCGTCGATGGCTGTTTTCTACAAGTACATGAATTCGCCTCCCTCAGACGAGCTCTCTCGAATTGTGCCCCCCTTTTTCCAGCCGACAAGGCGGATACGAAGGCACAAAGCTCTGTCCAATTGTCTAAAGGAGGACACGCCGAGAACCGAGCACTTGAGAAGCAGCTTAATCTGGTGTTGCACTTCTATCTGGAACGATCTTCCTGGGGATATTATCCCTGCAAATCCCTCTGTTGGCACCTTCAAAAGAAGATTCAATAGACATTGAAAACCTCGAGGCCATTGAAAGAGGTAAATGAATAGCGGCATATCAAATACTTTGAAGTACCTGGTGCCGTGAATATTGGAATAAAAAAAAAAAAAAAATTGTCTGCGTTTAGAAGACAAGTGACAATGACAATGAGAAAGAGGTAAATGAATAGCGGCATATCAAATACTTTGAAGTACCTGGGGCCGTGAATATTGGAATAAAAAAAAAAAAAAAAAAAATTGTCTGCGTTTAGAAGACAAGTGACAATGAGAATCCATATATTGAAGCCTGCAACGTGCCAAGTGCCAGAGCCCGGCGCCGAAGCCGGCAGTTTCCCGATACTATATATATATATATATATATATATATATATATATATATATATATATATATATATATATATATATATATATATATATATATATATATATATATATATATATATATATATATATATATAAATATAAATATATATATATATATATATATATATATATATATATATATATATATATATATATATATATATATATATATATATATATATATATATATATATATATATATATATATATATATATATATATATATATATATATATATATATATATATATATATATATATATATATATATATATATATATATATATATATATATATATATATATTATTATTAAGTATTGTCCTAGGTAATGATTTCAACCTTACAAGGAAATATAAACAATATGAACCCTACAAGGACGGGGACAAGAATACGTGTATAGTTTCAAGGGGACAAGGATCAGAGACAACGAATACAGAGGGTACTTAATATACAGTGCAGTTTCAACGGGACATGACTTACCACATACCGGCATCAATTACCGCGCCGGGGACATAACTTACCAGAAAGGTTTTTCTATGGGTCAATACCCATAACTAAAGACCTTGGTATAACGTGTTCAAAGGTTTAATGAACTTTCTATATATTGGTTTCAGCCGAAGGGTAAGATAATCGTGTTTTTCGTAAAAATTAAGGTGCAATAACTCTTTCTGTATCAGTTTGAAAGAAAAAACAACTCGAATAGATAGCTTTTATTGTTTAATTATTTGTATTCAAATAGATAGCACCAAAAGAGTTTGGTAAGTGAATATTTTCATTCCTGTTCTGTAAAAAAAACGAGACTTCTTTCCTTTATAGCTAACTTTAATTATCTACCATATGGGTTTTCTGATTGACAGCCGACTACATATCTATCGCAAAATTCATATGCTTTGTAACAGCCGTTCAGGTATAAAGGCAATTTGGGTAAAATACGTCTTAAGTGCTATGCAAAAATATCGCTTATTTGAGGCTAAAAAACTTATTAATGAGCAGTGCGTGTCTTTAAAAAGGTAGAATATCTTTAAAGTGTTGGGGTGGAAGGCGCTTTGGAATTGTGGAGGGGGGTGAGGATTATCAATATTATGAATAAAAATCCGACGAAACTAATATGCAAAATTCTGTTATTTTTTATGCACATCATATTTAAAATATAGATAGTTTAGGGTCCATCTCGGACTAGCAAAATTCTTTCTTTTTATATGAGCTTGAGCAAATGGAATTTAACCTCATAAGTTTTAAATCATGTCTCTCTCATAATTGACAAAAAGCATACATTTTTTCTTTTATCTTGTTTAGTGAGAGATTATCTCACAAATTTTGTTATTTTTTATGTTACATCGTATTCGTTTTATTAACTGATACCTTAAACTTATTCTTCCCCGTCTTAGGGGGATGGGTCATGTTTCTTTTTTACGAGTTTAAGCAGATTTGAAATTATGGTCCAAATAATTTACCCCCATAAGTTTTAATTGTTTTTTTTTCCTAGTTGAAAAAGCATACATTTTTTCCCGTTTATCCTGCATGATGAAAAAGAGATTACTAGCCCTATCTGTGGGACTTACCTGACGAAAAACTGAAAATTAATTTTTATTTAAGGAATTTGATGGTCAAAGTCATCCTGAGCAAAAACAATCAAAGCTCGATGGCGGGTCTAGCCCGCATGATGTGGAAATAATTAGATCAATGAAGAGGACCAGGAGTAGTGTAATCACCTATGCACCGCCATTTTATAGGCAGGACATTTCTGAGGAGTTACCTACAATTCCTGACGTAAGTGCCTTTATCAGATAGTTACGTATATTAGGTTATGGAGTAATTGTGGGCAGGGGAAACTGGAGGGGTGGATAGGATGCAAAAATAATCCTTTTCTATTTTACATAAATGACCATAGAGCTGATTAATAATTTTTTTTTGATTTTATGAAATAGTGGATATTTCACATGGAAAACAAATCCTGTTTTTATAGATTAACTTTGATGAACTATCGCCAGCTCAAGGAACATTTATTGTAAATGAGTTTACACCATTATTAACGCCGCCAGTGGATTTTCAGGATAGTGCACTAGTTGAAATTGATTTAGAATGGCAACGGGACTTCTTAAATAATTATTTTGGGGATATAGCTAGCCTAGAGGACCTAACTTGTGACATAGATATGAATGAGGGCCTGGAATGGACAAATAGGTTTATAAACAAATATTTGGGTGAAATCCCTCCCCCCCCCAAGTGCATCTAAACCTGGTTCCCATGCCACATCTTTTGACAATTCTAATAGATATGATAATTAAATTCTGTCACATGACAATGCTGTCTGGCTAGATCAACTATCCCCAAACACCCTGGAAGGTATCCTTAGTGAATTGGGGGATTTCACACCGACCCCCACCCCCACTAATGCAACTAAACAGACTGGTGGTGGTGGTTGTGCTTTTGAATCGGGAGATTTTGTGGCACCCCACCCCCACTATTGAGGTTGACCAGAGTAGTGACAGTGAAAAATTAGCGCCACCAACATTTACACTACCGGAATTTTTTTGTCTAACTCTGCCTTGCACCATACTAGTGTCTACACCGCCGCTTTCGGTGACCCATTTAATTCTTCAATGTCAGGGGATATAGTAACAGACACTCTGGCTATTACTCATTCGTACGTTAACAAGATTTGAGCCCTTCTTGAACAACAGATGCGGGTGTGGGGAGGGAGTGACAGTTTAATAGCGTCAATAGCACTAAGAACATATTTTTTAAATAAAATTTCGAGCAAATTTTATTCAAAATACTTACATACAGAGATGTCAGCAGTTCGCCCGCTTTTGCCAAATTATGAGGAGTTTCTTTTGGATTGGATCAACAGCATCATAACTAAACTGGACAATTATAATGAGGGGGTAGCAGGTCGGTTGTTTTATTCATAAGAAATTTAAGCGTTAATATTTGTAGATTTAAAAAAGATTTTATTTTAAGAGGTGGTGCTGGGGGAGGGAGGGCTATTAAATCAAAATATCATTCCGATTTAGAGGGTTGTAGAGGTATACAGCAAATCAGTTTCGATGCGAGGCTACAGTGTTTCAAGTATGCATTTTTGATTGCGGCCTTTCGACCTCTGCAAAAAGATGCTTCTAAGAAAAAGTTGGACAAATTGACAGCTAATGGGTCAAAGTTTCCTAAAGTAGATTTCAATTGCTTAAATGGTCAATTTCTCGTAACACTAAAAGGGATAGATATATTTGAGCGGGCTAATGAACATTTAAAGATTGGTATTACGTTGTTACAGTATGAAAAAAATTGAGGAGGGTCAGCGCTCTAAGAAAAAGGGTATAATATTTCCAGTGAGGGCTCTGTCTATTGAATCAGTGAAGCATTGGGTGTGGCTTCTATACCCGCCTCCTTCAGCGCCTGATTCAATTGGACATTTTAATCCAATAACCGATATTATTAGGGTTTCAAGTGAGGGTAAAAAACATGAGAGACGCTACTTTTGTCCAACATTCCTGTCCCGATTTCGTAGTGATTTAAAGCTAAAGCATCACATTAAACACTGTAAACGTCATGGATACCAGGCTGTGGAAACGGTTAGCGGATATAGAATGATCTTGCTTTTTAAGAATTTCCAGAACTCGCTCCTGCAGAGCAACAAGATCGCTTTGGACTGCGAGACCAAATTTTATAGACGTGTACGTATCGTCAAATCCAAATCGTTTAAAATACATGAAGCCATATAGGCCTCTTACGGCCACGCTTAAAGAGACTAATACCATGCAAGTGCTGGATGTAGTTGAGTCGTTGGGTGGGGAAGACCGCATGCGCACGGCATTGACCAGTCTGATTAAAACAGCGAATCGGGTAATGTCACGCCCAAGCTATACACATTATCCTATGGTTCTATCACCAGATGACAGATTGGCCATTAAAAATCGTAAAATATGTTGCGTTTGTAAGGGAGAATTTGATGATTGTACTAGGGAAAAGGGGAAAGTGATCGATCATGATCATTTATGGCAGGAAATTTTATCGGGAAGGAGTAACTTTAGAGGGGATGCACATCAATCGTACAATATAAACGTCAGTCAGCAGTATTTCGTACTGGTTTTTATACACAATTTCAATTACGATTTAAAGTTTATTTTACCGGCGTGGGCCCGCATGGCCAAGGGGGGAGTTGTAGATAACGCATGGGTAGATGGTTCTTGTTCCTATAATATCATACCTAAATAATCGGAGAAGCTGCTGATGCTAGAATTCCTGTGGAGAACAGTAGACAAGGGTAACACGTGCATGAATAAAATCCGTTTCTTAGACCCTTCCAGTTTCTTCCCCAATTCTCAAAGTCAATTGATTCAAGTACAGAAAAGTGACAATTTTGATAGTTTTCCCTTCCTTAAACAGCGCTTCCCCAATGATGAAATGTATGATTTATCAACGTGTAAGGGCATATATGCATATGATTGCTACAACTCTACCTCGATGCTAGATATGGTGCCATTACCGCCTATCGAAGCATTTTACAATTCCCGTACGGACAGTCAATGCACCACTGGCGACTATGAATTTTTCAATAGGGTTTGGGCAAAGGGAGGATGTAAAAATGGGTGGGATTACTGTAAACTATACTTGGCCAGTGATGTACTGACTCTTCTGGACATTGTGTGCAAAAACACGGATAAAATCTATGGGGAGTTTAAGTTGGATTTAGGGTATTATTTTTCCACTTCTCATCTGGTGATGAACCTGATTCTTAAAGCCAGAAAGAAGAAATAGTTCTGATCACCGACGTGGATCAGCATCTATTTGTAGAGAGATCAATGAGGGGAAAGTAGGTTTTTCATGGGGACCGTATCATGAAAACTTATCCGACCGGACAGCACACCGATGAAAAGTCAGATGCAGTTTTTTTATATGAATTCCCTTTATCCGTCGGCGATGTCTCACTACTGTTTGCCGTGTGGCAATTACAAATGGCTTAACGATCCTTGTGCTTTAAATATCCCCAACATTGCTACCGTTGAGGAGAATGGGGCAAAAAGATGTTTTTTTTAAATTGACGGTGAAATACCCATGGAAATCCATGCCTCGGTAAAAGACTTTGTTTTCCCGTTCGTAAATAGACCGGTGGGTAAGGAATCTCTGAGTTCCTCAATTTATCAAATTTATCTTTAGTAGAGGATGGGAGTATGCACTGGGAGCCTTCAAAGCAAAAACTTATTGCTGATCTTAACTCGAAACAGAATATCGTTGTTCAACACGTGCTATTGAGATGGAAGGTGTCCAATGGTTTTAAAGTCACAAATATTCATAGAGCCATCCAATTTGATGAAAAGCCTCGTATGAAAACTTTTATTGACACCTTTGTCAGTTAATGTTCACAAGCGAAAACGAAGGTTTAAAAGGAAATCTATAAGCTCATTTTGAACTCATCCTTCGGTTAAGAGTGCGAAAGCGTACGAAACAGAAACCACTGTAATACTGTAACCAATCCGAGAGATTTTGCTAAAATCATTGCCTACACGAACGTCGTATATTTCACAGTCGTAGCCCATAAAATGATGCTCCTATGTCGTAAGAAAAGAAACATTATTTTAAATAAAATATATTGCAGGCGGGAGTGGAATAACTAGACATTCAAATAAACTCATGTATTCATTTTATTATAATGTGTGCAAGGTCCAATGGCCGATTGAGGGACAAGTTCAAGTGTGTTATGGAGACACTGATTCACTACTGTTAAAAGTTAAAACTGAAACTTTATTGAATGATTTGGAAAATGGTGAGTGCATTACGTCTCGATTGGACTACACCAACTATAATGAATCCCTCTATCCAGAGCTAGTGAAACGCCAGGCCTCAAATCAATTGATAATGCTAAAATCTGAAACGGGAAGCGATCTGATATCCATTGCTGTGTTGCCTGGGCCGAAGTATTACTGTATGGAAACGCACAACGAGGATATCAAACAAGTTTGGAAAGGGGTACCTACACACTTTGTAAAAAATAATTTCAATGTGAGTGTTTATAGAAACTGTTTGGAACGTAGTTTCGTCCCAAGAGTGAAAGTCATGGTGATTCGCTCTTTACAATTTAAAAACTAGACAGTTAAAGTTCAGAAAAACGCCATGTCGGCCACATCAGACCAAGCGTATCTACTTCAGGAAGGTGTGAAGGTACTTCCATACGGACACTATATGATTTCAGATCGATTTGAATTTATAGAGTACAGAAAAGCACTCGGTCTGGATAAATTAACTTAAATTTCTTCATAATACAAGGTGGGTGGTGGGTGGTTTTGGGAATTTTTTTTTCAAAATTTATAAATGTTCAATATGTGTGCTCTGCAAGGCAGAGTAATTTGTTCATATTTTTATGTTCCCAGCCCTGCCCCCAGCCCGCCGCAGCGGGCCCTAAGCGCTTTCCGGTTCGGCCGTTTAATAAAAAATGTTTTTCCTAGTGCCTATTTCAAATAAATGTTGTTTTGTTTTTGTTATAAATAAAAAAAAATGTGATATTATTTTAAGTGTATTTATTGTTTAATAAAAAAGTGTTTTTTCCTAGTGCCTATTTCAAATAAATGTTGTTTTTGTTTTTGTTATAAATAAATAAATAAAAAAATCTCAATTAAGTGTATTTATTAAATATAAAGTGCTCTTTTTTAATCGTTATATTATTTGTAAAAGGCTGCTTTTATGTTAAAAATAAAAGAAAATATGATTCTTTATTGGTTTTGTTCTTTGAACGGTGTAGTAGTAATAGCGAAATTATTTAGTAATTAGACATCTATAGTTTACAGTTAGTTGTAGGTGAGCTGTGAAAGCGAACAGCAATATGTATCAATTTAAAACGCCATTCAGATCGTTTCTGTGTGGTCCATCGATGTCAGGCAAAACGACACTCTTAACTAAAATAATTAAAAATTGTGATAAAATGTTTATGGAAAAGCCGAAAAAATATACTTTTGTTACAGTATTTGGCAGGAGTCATACGATAAAATAAAAGCTATTGCTACATCGGGGATGGTGCAGATACAATTCATACAGGGGCTTGATGTTTTCGACATTATTTAACCAAACTCTTGGCTAATTATTGACGAATTAGCTGAATCCATTGAACAATGGTCCCAGGAAATGCTACAATTGTTTACTGTTCGCTCACATCATGAACAGATTTCTGTTACTATAGTTCTACACAATCTTTTTCATCAGAGCAAATGTATGAAAACACTTGCTTTTAACTGTTCCTACTATATCATCGATAGAGTTGTTCTTGATTCTAGCTCGCCAATAACTCTCAATAAACAAATATATCCCGGCGCTCCTAAATTTCTGCTTTCAGCGTACAATTAGACAATTAGACCCTACGGCTACATTCTAATGGATCTTAATGAAAATACACCTGAGGATTTACGCGTAGTCACAGATATTTTTGACAATAAAATTACAGTATATCTTCCCATGAACAGTAAAAAAGGCCATTAGTGAAGAAACTTAGTGAAGGCCATTAGTGAAGAAACTTAAAAAAGGCCATTAGTGAAGGCATGACACTGAAGAAACTACATGAAAATAGACATTTATTTTCTGTTCTAAGAACTTCAAAACCCCCACTTACGAAAGCCATACTCAAACATGGTATTTACAATGATTTCATTAATCTAATATCTGAAGTTTGCTTATATTTAACCGAGGGCAATGTCTAACTGCCAGAATTAGCTAAGCAGCAGGCAAAGCAACATCGTTCCATTGTACGTGCCTCGGCTTGTAAAAAGAAAGGAAAAAAATTTAAAAGGAAACGTCTTCTTCAGGCGGGTTGTAGCTTTTTTACAGTTTTACTGCCAATAATTGCAGGACTTGTAAACAGTTTTCTCTAAATGGCCAAACCCTATAAATTGACCCCAATAAAACTATATCATTCACCAGTGGAACACTTTGAGGACAATCTGAGTAAATTCATTAGCAATGAGAATATTGACGATGATAAAAAACCGCTTTTACATCAAGATGCACTTCGTCGAGCGGACAAACATAAGCCCTATCGTGCGAGACCGGTCAATGCGAGTGTCATTGATCACAAAAATGAAACATCTCTTCAAGATTCTGCTGCTGATGCTGCTGCTGGAACACAATTAAAGAAGCAAGAGGAGGAAATGAATTCAATAGTGTCGAGCATTGGCAATCTAATGCCACACTCATATCGTGAACAAAGTAAACGACTCATAACATATCTCATGAGAAGTAATCAAGATCATATTCAAGCTGATAGCAATGGGAAACGAATTATAATTCAAGGGAAGAGTTATAATCTACTTGATTTAATCTATGATATGGTTACAAATCGTAAAGGACTTTTATCATTTGACACTCATCTATACAACTTTCTAAATACATTAAACTTCCCCAAAAGTCTTATTAGCAATAGGCGAATTCTAAAGAAATTAAATGAAAATATTCCATCGTCGTCATCATCAACATTAAAACAATAAGATGAAGAAGAAGAAGAAACAGGCGAAGATTTTAAATCAATCTTGGAAAATACTAGCACACTTAGTAGAAACATTGATTTGACGAGGACGAGCACACCGCTGATAGCTAGACAAAAGCGAAGACGTATTGATATCAACTCAACGTCACCATCATCACCTATTAGTATACAAAAGGCTAGTGGACGTTACACTACGTGATTACGTTCAAAATGGTTGAAGTTCTGAAAGGTTTTAATGAAAATATTGGCGAAGTGGGAAGTTTAAGTTCCCCCACCACTCTCTCTAAGATCACTGCTGTTCACACTAAAATTTTACAAGACTATCTACAAAATGAATCAAGTTACACTCTACATCAAAATCATAGGCTTCGTCATAATTATTATTGAAAAACTAAAGCCTTTTTCCCCTTGCAAATAATGCAAGCAGATCTCTTAACTCTAGATGAGATTCAAAGGCGTCACAATACACCGTGCAAGTACATTCTACTTGCAATCAGTGTTTTTAGTCGCTATGCATATGCCATTCCATTGCGTACAAAGAGAGTTGTTGAAGTTGCTCAGGCTATAGAAAGTATTCTCGAACAAGAATCATATAAAAAAATTTAAACGGATCGGGGTAGTGAATTTGTTTATCCCCATGTCGAAAAAGTACTAATGAAATATATAATACAACTCTCTATCATATTCATAGTCCTATAAAGGCTGCATTGGCCAAACGATTGATAAGAATTATTCAACTTTTTATTTCAAGACATTGTACATTGAAAAATACACCGGCTTTTATTCATGATTTAGATAAAATCATGTTTATTTATAATCAACAACCCCATTGATCTTTGTCCAACTCAACCCCAATGGAATTTCATCATGCTGATCATAGTACATTTGATACTTTTCTTAAACAATATTCCAAAACGACTGTGAAGAAAAAATTCAATGTTGGTGATACTGTTCAAATTAATAGAACAACTAATGTTTTTGAAAGAAGGCAATTACTTATAGTGAACTGAACTTTTAAAGTGGGAAAAATCATAGACACCAAACCCATAACCTATCATTTACAACACACCAAAGATAAAGAGATTCTCGGTGGCTTTTATGACTATGAACTGCAAAAAGTTAAAAATATTAGTGAAATTTATCAAATTCAAAAGATATTAAAGCCATACTCACATAGGTAAGAAACAGATGCTTCTTCGGTGGCCAGGATACAACTCTGATTTTGATTCTTGTATCGGTGTTGAAGACATTACCAATGCCCAATGATTTTTATGTAACATTTATGTCCAACGTCTCCGACCCCCTCTACAATGATTTGAATAAAACAAGTTATTTTTGTGCGAAATTCTCCCCCACCATCAAATTCGATGACGGAAAGTATGAAGTTGGTTATTGAATTCTCAAAAATACATATAATATCCTGAGAAAGGATCGTGTGTGAGAGATAAAAATTATACCATTCGATTGGTAACTCTTTGTCGAGTATGAATGGGTTAAAGCTTTTAAATCTAGTGAATATCCACATGTCACATTGAAATATAAAAAATAGATTACTATGACTGATTTTTGTCGTACAATTAATAGAAAAATCTCATATCGTAGGAATGGTTCATTCTATTTTAATTATTCAATGGAACACAATAGGTTTTAAATTAGCTCACCTGTTCACACTGAAAAGATTCATCTCAATGATAATCTGCGAGATGTTCTTGGCTTTAAACAGAATATGATCAGTGGTAAAAACGCTGGAACTGTTAGCGGATGGATCATGTTATTTTTGTTGATTATCCACCTGGTTTTGCATCGAACTCTTGTATATTTCTGTATGCGTCCTTTGTAGAAACATCGAGAGTTGGTAATTCAAATGTCCCCATCCTATGTGTTCTTGAACGAAAAACAACCCACGAACATGTTCATCACTATAATATAAAGCATCTTCAGTTCCTGTAAACACTTCATATTTTGAACTCAGTCAGTTAACACTAAGAAGTGAATTGGGTGATCCTCTAGCAATAACAAAAGGTTTAGCTGTGATTACATGTCATTTTCGATCCATCGTCACTGCCTAAGATGAATAATAGAAGAATTACATTTGTCTGTCCTGATATCGTCTGCTATTTTGGTGCTCTGAGTCCTCGTGCAATAGGTAATGGATTGGACAATTACAAGGGGCGTACTAAAATGTCTGTCTATGTTCTTGGTAGTTGGTTTTCTAGGCTATTTCGTTCAGCACTACCCCTTGCCAGAATATGTCTTGTACCTGCTGCATCAAATTTTGCTGCCTCAACACTACAGGAATGGGGATCGGGTAAAAATTTCAACGGGAGTGTTAAAGAAAATATTAGATCTTCAGCAAGAGCCGCTGGTGAGCAATTAAAATCTCAGCAAAGTGGGAAGGGTTTAAAAAGGGAGCGTGGTCATCATTCACTCATCAGTCTTTACCCAGCTGGGAAGCGAAGTACATCAACAACGACTTTGGGGAATAAAAGGAAGAAGAACAATAAGAAGAGGAAAAAGAAAAAGATTATTAGATCAAAGAAGGATTTCTTCTCTTAAGATGACCTATCTCCTCCACAAGTAATCGTATCCATCAATCAGCTCCTCATTGAATCTGTTCAACACTGAATATGTTGATGCCAGTGTCAAGTATGGCTACTATGAACAATTTCATCCTCAGCGACCTCTCTCTGAAAATATACAATTTAAGATATTTTCCAATGAAGACTATTTCACTGATTTATCATCAACATTTATTGATTTAAATATTGCGGTGAAAAAAAAGTCAGACAATACAACTCCAACTGCTGCCGATGGCCTGTCCTATGAAAACTGTATCCTAAACAACTTGTTCTAACAAATTAATGTATTCATTTACGGGACATTGATGAGAACTAGCATTAATATATCCGACTATGCAAGCTGTATACAATTTATGATGATGACTCCTGAGACACATAAGGAGTTGAGAGAACTGGCAGTAGGCTATGAATAGATATCAGACATTGATATTGACGGCGATTTAAATAGTGCAGAGAATCAGGAGCATTATCTAGTTTTAAAATTAATTCATGAAATCTTTAATATATAACTATGGTTACCTCCCAATGTCAAAATTGACGTAAAGTTACAACTAGCTACATAGAATTTCATTTTGAGTTATAGAATGAGATCAAAATATTCATTTCAAAATATTCATTTGAAAATTTCAGATCTCAAAATTCTTTAGATCAAAATATTCATTTTGAGATATAATATTAATATTCGAATTTCATTTTGAGATATAACACAATAAATTGTGTAAATGCTTTTGGACCACGATGTAAAAGCTTCATGCAATAGTCTAATGACGGAGAATCAGTTTTGATTATATCGATAAGCATTCCCTGAGAAAATATCTTCCTTTGAATAGATAACTCTAGAAAATCATCATCTAGAATCAAATCTTTTTCCATAAACACAAGATTCCCCATGATTCGCTCTTTCTTAACTCTATCCATTGAGAGTCCTAGCACTCTCACAGTCAACTTTAGACTAACCATAATTCTTTTTCTACTCTAAAAAAATATACGCTAGCCTACTATAAAAAGAAAAATATCTTCGATTTAGAAACAATTTTATTGACTATAATAACAATAATAATAATAATCACTGATTCAATTTGTTTTCATCAATATATTTCACTAGTGCATCTAATGCTGCCTGAAATCTATTTATATGCACAATGTTCAGTTTCGCAGGAAAACATAATTGCTCCTCCATTTTAAATGTGCTCAATGTTATCACATGTCTTGCATACATATCGTCCCATTCAAGGCTTGGTCTACATCCTCGGGCAATTTCCACTGCCACGTTTGGTACTCTCGCCTTTGTATCATTGCTGCTACCTGCTCCATCATCAAGCTCCAATAGTGTAAACATAGCACTCATTTGCGTTGCTAATATCGTGTCAAATAATAGAGTAAAAAATAAATAAACTGTTCTCTCTCTGACTTTAATTCTCTTACTAATATGGACTACAATGAAAATCTCTCGTTATATTGAATGCGATAACTATAGCTATGATAATCGAGTTACCGTATATGGAGTACCCTCTGTATCCATTCCCTCTGATTGGTCCAGCAATTGGGTGTTGACTCCAAAACCTGTCTGACAGGTCTTGTACCGTTGAAACGGCACACATATTCTTGTAGGTTTCCTTTTAGGGTTCATATTGTCTATATTTCCTTGTAGGCTTGAAATCAGCACCTAGCACACTACTTATATATATATATATATATATATATATATATATATATATATATATATATATATATATATATATATATATATATATATATATATATATATATATATATATATATATATATATATATATATATATATGTATATATATAGTATATATATATATATATATATATATATATATATATATATATATATATATATATATATATATATATATATATATATATATATATATATATATATATATATATATATATATATATATATATATATATATATATATATATATATATATATATATATATATATATATATATATATATATATATATATATATATATATATATATGTGTGTGTGTGTGTGTGTGTGTGTCTGTTAAATATACAGTAAATATAAAAATAAAGTCGTATAAATATCTGAAAGCTTCATTAATCTAGCTCAACTACTTAGCCCTAGGATATCGGGGAAAGTTTGTCTACATAGTGACTTTTTACTTTGATAGCGCACAGGAACAGATAAAATAAGGGCATTTGGGGCTTCTCCAGGTAGACTCTACAGGTCAGATAAGCAGGGAGGGCTGTGAACACAAGAATTTTAGGCCACTATTTTTCTGGTAGAAGGTCCTTTGGGTTAATTATAGCTGTCCTATATTTCTCCTTGCGGAGTCAGCCCCTCATACAATCATATTGGGGTAAGGTCGTCCATTCTTGCTATGCTAGTATCCACCAGAACGGTATATACTACCATTATGTAGTAGCATTTTGTATTACATTTGGTTTGAACTGAATAAATATGAACTGCAAGAATAACCGGTCTATTTTAGTGTGACTAAATTTATACAACTGTATGATCGGATTAGTGTATCTGATTTGATCTGAATTGAACAAATTCGTTTCTTGCTCGTCTACATTTTGTTAAAGGGGGGTAGTTGCACACCATCCTTGCCAGTAATTCCCGATTGGTGATATTTCGAATGAATTGCTAATTAATAATCCTCATCAAGCGGATTTACAGTCAAAATTTATCATGGCTAACGTTACGCAAAAATCGTTCGACGAACTCAGAAAAGTTTTTAGTGGAAAACTGGGCTCTATTATCGCTATACAGACTGAATTAAATGATAAGCTTGACGGAATTACTTCTGAGATTTCACCACTGAGGGCAGAAGTTGCAGTCAGAGATATAAGGCTTAATAAATTTGAAAATAAATCTCGACGAGTACGGAGACAGGTATCAGGCCCTACATAAGCAGCTACTACTTCTCCACGTAAAAGATTGTCGACTGAACCTTATTGTTCATGGTCTACTGAAAGAAGATTCCATTAAAAAAGGTTGAAGATAGCGTGATGAAACTAGTTAAACACAAACTGGGTGTAACTAGCGAATTATCAATAAAAAAAAGAGCTACAGGATTGCTTCACGTGCCAATAATATAACAAATGGGCGTATCAAGCAAAATAATCGGCACAAGGAGTCCCCCGTATTTATTTCATTAAACACAGAGAGTGATGTCAAGGCGATAATGAACAATGTTATTAAGCTAAAGGGTAGCAGGATAATAATATCTACGGACCTATCCCCTGCTCGAAATCTCACTCTCTACTCCTGAAAGCAAGAGAAATGAAAGAATCGAATCTTATTGTCTCATCTTGAGTGCGTCATAAGGGTATTAATGTGTGGCTAAAAGTAAAGAAAGGCCATTCTTCTGCTTGGGAAAAGATTGACTAGTTCGTTAATATGATGTGTGTGGACAATTATTTATTGTGTTTGTTTACAGATAAAACGTCCGTGATCGAGGAGTGGAACAGGCTCATTTTCAATGGTTTTTGTCATGAATGGGAAAATGACCACGAATCAATGGTGGTGTTATTCTTTCCTGTCTATTTACGTTGTTGTTTTGATTTTGTTTACTCTTTGTTTTCTTTTGGTTTGTTTTACTGTGTTCTTTTTCTTTGTGTTCTTTCTTTTTACTTTCACCATCTTTCTTTTGTATAAAAATCAGGTTCAGTTTTTGCGTTGTTTATTCTTTTCCGTTAAAGATCTGATATTTCACGAGTCGTGCCGTTCTCTTCCACATATAGGTTTGGTTAATGGTTTATCACTTGATCACTGCAGAATCCCATCAGACGGCTTGGTAGGTCCAAGTGATAACAATTGATTCAACTAGTGATGGGACATCGAGCAATCGAGTTGGTTGGAAGGTTTTAAAAGAGACCCATTAGATTTATTTGAAATGTCGTCTGATTGTGGTTTTTCATATAATGATTATGATATTTCTATTAGGTTCCTCCCAAATAAAAATTTTTTCTTCCCTAATGAGATTAATGACCATTTATCTTCATTCCTTCCTTATCACGAGTCGATATATAAGATGTTTGTGAAACTTTTAGATGAGTCAACTAGTCGCTTAGCGAATATTAGGGGTTTTAATTTTCTTTTTAAGACTAGGAATGCTAAATCGAGAGGGGACCTTGTTTTTCTATATTCATAGTTATATTTCTTGTAGAATTGATTCAGATTTTGATTCTATGTATGAAGAAATGGTGTTTGAATTCGTGGTTGTTTAGCTTGATTTCGGGACTGATAAAGTTTTGTGTTGTTTGTTCTGCAGACCACCTGGTTCTTCGGTGCAACATTTTATAAGTAAGTTGGATATGTTTTCTTCTGTCACAATTACGCTGAGTCGGAAGATTATGTATATTGGGGGTTTTAATATTGATATAAGTAATGCTAGTCATGCTCTTTTATCCACATATTATTAATCCTCGGCTTTTGATTTTTTGACACTTTGTCTTTGGGCTGGGCCTTCTCCCAGCTTACCGGATTCCAACTCAAGTTGTAAGATCGACAGCAACGATAATCGACAATATTTTTCTTAATATTAATTTTGACACATGTAATTAAACGTCAGACCACTTTATGCGTCTGATGGAGATTCATACGTGTCAGCAAGCGGCAACTCCGATCAAGACTACTAGAAGACTAGGTACTACATCTGTTCAGCGAATAAATGAACTGCAGCTTAAAATTGACTCCTCACCAGGCTTAGACTGCGAGGATACAAATCAAGCTTCACATTATTTTTTTCACGAATTGATCAAAGCCCTCATATAAATGTGACCTCTTCTCCTCGAGCTATCTGGAGATCAGATTCCCTGGGAACGTACCTTGGAGATATGTTAACTAATTACCTGTCGTTAGACTAGATACAGACATATAAAATGAAAAAAACACAGGTAAAAAGCAATAGATTTATTGAGACTTACATATTTAGGTGAACAGCAGTGGGTCACTTCAAATGATAACAACGGTGACTGAGATACAACATTGAAAGAATTGCAAAGCTTGAACGCCGAAAACAATTCTGTCCATATAAAAATGCGAGCACGAAAAACACTTTTCTTCACTAAATATCTCAAATCCTGATCATGTGCCGTGGGAGCTACCCCACGATTGGCATAAGTCCTCAGGCGGGCCAAACCCTCTGTCCAATAATCTGTCTTAATTATTTCTGATGATTCAAAGGTTCACACGGCTCTTATAATTTAAACTTCCTTAGAAATATTGTGTGTAGCATCTTTTTTATTTAAGGAATCTTAGCGAAACCCAAAGCTGGTTAGCGCCGTTCTTTGTCTGAGGCTAACTACAATTTTTCTCTTTGCCGATTAAGGATTTTTCTTTCTTTTTGCAACTAGATTTAAACTTAATTAGAGGAAGTCGGAATTATCTTTAGAAAGAAGGAACTTTATTTTTGTATTTTAAATATATCGTATTTTACTCACGGTACATATTACCCTTCCCATTATTTAATGACTTCCCGTCATTAGTACTTGCTAGCCTTTGGGCTTTTCGAAATGTCCGAAATGTATTAACTATTTACTGTAAATAATTATTGCATATTTATACTTTGGTTTAGTCAAGAGTTCTAAAAATTTTTGCTATTAATTTTCTTTTTTTTTATTCTACGTCCGTATTTAAGATTCATCGACCGGATTAAGATTATTCAAGGTTCTAGGTTAGCTATTATACTAAAGATTTTTTTTCTACATCTAACACTGATTAGTTTTACATTTTCAGTAAGGTTGGGGCTATTCTACCTTTACTTAAGATTTTTTTTGAATTCACTTTTTACAAGGCTTTTTTTTTATTTTGCTGTCTATATGGCATACTACTTTCTATCTCTGCTACATTAAATGAATAGCTCGACAACGCTACACATAACACTATCTTGACATCTACCCACACATAAAAGATCTATTTAAAACACAAAATTTTTGGTTCCCCCTATTCGCTGGTAACATTTAAACACTTTCACTGGGGATGTTTGCTACATAATGTTAATGATAAGATATTGGAATTTTTGAGTTATCAAGGTTATTAAGAAGTAACATATGTTAATTCACATCTATTTCATAACCATTCGAGTCTTTAGCGTACTCAATCCTTCTGTTGTAAATTATTGTCCTTCACTCTTTTTGTCTAGGCAAATTTTTCAAAGCACTGACGATATAGTTTCTTCATGGAACAGTTCAAGCACGATTGTGCTCAAACGGTAAGCTTCTCTGAATTTTAACTGTCAAATGATGCTTCTTACTACAGGTATGGGTCTATGCTATCAGAGTTCATTCTCACCTGCTTTTTGACAGTTCATAGGGTGCCTTATCATTAAGGGGCCGAACACTGGGAGTGCGTTTATTTTCTTCTCAGCATATCATTTTTGGGATCTTTTGAGGCACATAGAGAATGTATTCTTGTATAAAATTGTTCATTTGTGTCTCTCATAAAATTGTTAGCTCATGGCTTGCGTCTATTGACCTTTGTGGTGATTCCTATGTTAATCACGGAGGAATTGAAGTTTGGATTTGGAACAGGTCGGCATCAAACTATAGTGACTCCTTCAACATATTGTCTTTAACTTGTGGGAGGGGCATATTGTCACTGAGTAGTTGGTCACTGGGGTTAATTTTGGTTTCCAGGTCAATTTTTCAGAAATTATCTCGTAACATTTATGGGATAACAGAGATATGAACTTTCCACACAGAGGGGATAGGATGGGTTCCGAGAGATGGTCAAAAGGGATTCGACGCGTGAGTCTGTGACACATAAATAGTTTTTCGGGTCATCAAATATCGTAACTATACGGTCATATGGTATATGGGTCCATAATGATTATCAAAGGTGATATTTATGTACTTATATCTTGTACTGATCGAGGGGGTTCTCTTGATTAGTGTGATTATATAGTTCGATAATAAACTAGATAATGAGATCCAAATATAATGTCACTTGGTACCTAATATGGTTCGTGGCCGAGAAAATAACGATCTAGAGTAACTGTTGTTTTCGTAGACGTGGCTGGGATGAAAATTGCCTGGAGTGTATGGTGAGTACCGTTCGTTGGTTGAGGTATGATGAAAATAGATGCTACTAGGTTGTATCTGCACTGGGCAACTCATTGTAATGCTCGATATCCAATATGCCAATCTACTTCCTGTAATAAAAATAACGAGACAGAATCACACGTTCTTTAAAGTAAATACTCATAGTGCAAATAAGTCACGCATAAATTGGGTACATGATTTTTACGTTATGACACAGAGTAAATAAATACACTAGTATCAGTACAGAAAACAAAATTGTTATCATGTTGGTGGAAATTTTTGTTTAAAGTTCCCATTGAAAAATTCAAAACATGAAAGTTTCTTCTAAGTTGTTATAGCCTAACGATGATATAAAAGATTAATTCTTAAACTTTAAGTGTGGTCTCTTTTTATGCTTTCTAATATACACTACTACATACACTTTATTTTAACTTCTTTCAACACTTATCTAATTTTACATTAGATTTAAAATAATCATTTAAATAGAGTTTATGCTACATGGTTAATTTTGAGGTCTAATTTTACAACATACTTCATGCTTGCATTGTTCACGCACGTCCGCGCTGTTTAAGAAACGCATGTTGCAGCGTCATAACCACACGGTTTTACTCAAACAAACTTACAATGAGGGAACAAGACATAGCAAGGACGAGTGGAGACCTCCATATCCACTCGTTTTCTAATGTCTTCCCTTGTTCTTTGCTTAGACGTTCTCAATGGGTTCCAGGTTTAACCTCTGCATTTCAGTTGTTTCCCCGTGTTCTTCTCTTGGTTTTCGCCTTCTTAGTCTCAGGATTTTTCCGTAATTAAAAGTCAATAGGGTTCTCATGGTCAGGGATATCACTAATACGAAACATACGGTCAATAGTATGTTCCACCAAAAATTGGTTGAGAATAACCCGTATCTATCATCCACATACGTTAATCTCTGATCTTCATTCGTAAACAGGGGGATCTGGGAGTCTAATGCTTCTCTTATTTTTGTAAGTTGTGGTGCCCCTTTATTCTTTTCTATTTTGGACCATATCGAGGTTTTCATTTCCTCGTTTTCTATATTGGGAACAGTGTACGACAGATTAATTGCTTTGAAATTGATTATTTTGGGACTTATTATCTTTGTGATCGTGGTAATTAACGGCGTTCAAACAGTTGACTCTTTAGTTATGAGTCGACATCCTTGTTTTATGGTTATCGTACCCACATTTTGTAACAGTAATTCTGTTTTGTAACTTGGGTCTATTCTTTCTGTATTATTATAACAAGACAAAGTTCCAACAGTTTCTCTTGGAACAGAAAATAACCAAAGATCAGTTCTAAGGTGTATGAATATTTCTCGCTTAGTACTTCCTATTACGGCTTCTTTCAGTTGGACTGGATGCATCGTACTGGAATGGTACGGGTAGACTTCTTAGATTACAGGAAATTATTCGAATTAATTATATGCAACTTTTTAATTAGAATTTGTTTTCGGGAACTGATACATGTTGAACAGACGGTATCAGACGGTTTTGATTCATGCGCAGCCATGATTTACGTTGAACAAAATTTTTCTACAGCATTTTTTATAATTGTATGATTTTTACTTGTAAATTAAAAGTTTTTTTTTAAATCATTATTCCTTTAAGACGCCTATCCATTAAAATCTTTTAATCCTATACTGATTAAGTGTATTTCCATCTATCGGGTTTTTAACCGTTCTATCCGATTGTGTCGTTACTTTCTCCTCGACTTCTTGTGGTTTTTTCTTTTTCGGTTTTTCTAGTGAAATAAGATCAAACTTTTTGTATTGTTTTTTCAAAAATTCTTGCCCTTTTAATACTGTTTCTTTTGCGTGCGCAGCTGCTGAAGTCGGTTTTGATTTCCCTATTTCTTTAATTACCATATGGTCTGATTCACCGCCAGACTCTTCTTAGAACTTAAGGCACTGATTTCTAATTATTCCGCATTAGAACTCTTAGAGGTTGCACCTCGTGTTATTGAGGTTTCACATCCCCTTTCTTCGTAAATTTCTAGTCCTCTGGAAGTAGAAGGCTTATTCCCTAAGTCTTCGCCGTGAGTTTCCAACTCGGGAGATTTGAAAGATTCTTGAGAGCTTTGGGAGGAATCAAGAGTTTTTGCGGGGTTCCTCCACTGTTTGAATGCCATGTCCTCAGGGGGTGGGGCATTTTTTGCACTAGGGTTTCTCTCCATGAAGTCCACTGTTTAGGCTTGACCTTTGACATAGTTATATCATGATATTGACCTTGGTGGTCATCCTTGGGAGTTTTATTCTCGGGCAATATACTTTGACTTGTTTTTATGGGGAAATTAATTAACTCCATAGCCTCTCTGAGGTTTGTTTTCGTTAAACCCCTGGGAGGCGTTTTCTTTACAATAATAACGGGGGTTTCTACAGCTCTGTTTAATTCCTCTTGTAAAGACAGGGGCCTTTCTATTGGTGTTGCAGGGGAAACCATCTCGTCTGGAAATCTTTTGGGGGGACAAGGGGTTGAAATTCTATCGGTGAAAAATTGGGTTTTTGGAGAAATTGTATAATCCAATTCTCCCGCGCTCTCTGATGATGAACTTTTTGAATCTTTTGGCGTTTCTACTCTCTCTGGTAGTAGAGATTTTCCTTTAGGAACAACTAGGTTTTTTACTGCTAAAAATGACTCAAAATTTTTCTCATCGCTCTCATCCTCCAAATAGTCTAGCTTGAAATTCAAGGGTTTTAGCTGTGCCAATCTTGATTTAGGGTGCTAATTCTCGGCATCTGACGAATCTGTAGAGGAGGGATGTGATACCCATCTCTCTGGAAATTTGGCTCTTTTTATTTGGCTAACATGCGCCTTGTAAGTTCTTCCACTACCAGGGTTTTCCATTTTAAAAGTATAATCGTTATCGTACTTTTTGACTATTCTGTACGGTCCAGAATATTATTTGGAAAGTTTTTTCCTTCCGTTTTTGTCTCGTTCCTTAGGTAGATGCCGTCTCCTATTTTGAAATACATACTCCCCTTGACTTTGGGTTGGTTTCTTAGCTCTTGGTTTACTTAACACTTTTCCAACTCTTCCCTAACTATTTTATAAGTTTTCCTCATCCTATTTATGAATTCTTGTTTGTAATACTCCGAGTTATTATAATACTGCCGAGATTCAATAATCTCATCATAGGGGATTCTAAAATCACGACCAAAAAGTAAATAAAATGGATTATCTTTAGTTGTTTCTGAATAAGCAGTATTGATCAAGTTGGTTAAATAAGGTAAGAATTGATCCCAGTCGTTCCTATTGTTTCTGTATAAATGCGTATTACATTAGTAAATATTTTATGCCTATTTTCTATTTTACCATTAGCTTGTGGGTGGTACGGAGTTGTCACCATTTTCTCTATATTAAGAAAACTCATTAAGTCTTTTGTTACCTTTGAAACAAAATTGCTTCCATTGTCACTTAAAACTTTATTTGGAACGCCAAATTGTAAAAATAATTTCGCTAACGCCTTACTGGTGGCGTAAGCACCTTGATTTTTTAATGCTTTTGCAAAAGTAAATCCTGAAAAGTGATCTATAACCGAATGAATACAAGTATGGCCTCTGCTGGAAACAGGCAAGCCTCCGTTGGTTCCGTAGAAGTCAAATGAGATAATCGAAGGAGTACTTTGCTACCGGGACCCTTCCCATTGGAGGATTAGGATAAGCTTGGGGGATTTTCCTTAAGTTACACACTTCGTATGTACTTACAAATTCTTTAAGTTTTGTTATTGCCGACGGCACGTAAAAATATTGTTTTAATTTATGGAAAGTTTTCGTTACCCCTAAGTGTCCACCTATATCTGAATGAAAATATTCAAATGCAGGTATTATTAAGTTTTGTGGTAATACAGGTATTATTGAGGTTTGGTTTCTTTTTGTCTCAGCAGTCTCGAATCTACATAGTATTTCTTCATCAAGATCATAGTAAAAATTATCTATCTCTTTTCTAAGAGTTTTGAATTTATCCGGTAACGTATTGTCATTCACAAAATAATTAATAAGCGCTGAACACATTTCGTCCTTTTTTTTGCTTTCTTTTTATATTTTCTACAGACAAGGGACAATAGTTAATCTTATTTTCTTTTACCGTGTCCTTGACTTTGTTTTTCTTACGTCCATGTTTCCTCTGCATTGATAGCGTTAACTTCATTTTCTTCAGCTTCCGACGGAATATTTTCTGGGTATCTACTCATAAAGTCACAAGCTGCATTTTCTTTACCTTTTGAATATTCAAATTCGTAATCTAGATCTTGGACTTTCATAATCCATCTAGCTAGAATGCCCGTGGGGTTTTTAAATGTGCGCAGGTACTGCAAGCTTTTATGGTCTGATCGTAGTATAAATTTTCTACCAATTAAATAGTGTCTAAATTTGTTCAAGTGGTGGATTATAGATAATAATTCTAGGTTTGTGGCGGAATAACTACTTTCGCCTTTTGATAAAGTTCTACTCGAATAGCATATAACTTTTTCTATTTGTTTTTGTTTAGGCGTTCCCTCTAGAGGATTAGGGTTTTCTACCGGGATTATTTGCGAAAGAATAGCGCCAATGCCCTTTGAACTAGCATAGGTTGTGACTACAAATTGTCCGTTTTCGAAATCAGGAAGTGATAATATTGGTTCAGAAGTGAGTGCCTTTTTGAGACGGTCTAGGGAAGTATGAGCTTCCTGGGACCAGGTAACATTTTGGGAGTTCCCTTTAGTTAATTCCGTGAGGGGTTTTGCAATTTGTGCGTAATTGGGCACAAATTTTCTAAAGTAGGCAGTAAGATGTAAAATTCCCCTTAATTCTTTCATAGTTCTGGGGGGTTTGAGGTTTTCAACACATTTTATTGTATCAAGGTGTGGGGATATCTCTCCTTGTGTTACTACCACTACTAAAAATTTAATTTTAGGTTGAAATAAATTTACTTTCTCAGGCCGGCATTTTAAATTACCTTGTCTGAACTTCTCGAACACCTTAGCTAATATTGCTAAGTGTTGTTCAGTGTTTTCTCCCACGTATATGACATCATCAACAAAATGAATGATATTCTTTGATCCTCTTAACAGGTGTAATAGGGATCTACATAGAGCGCTTGAACTTGTTTTAAGTCAAAAAGGTACCCTTAAATATTCATATGAACCACATTCAGAGGTTGAAAATGCAGTTTTGTGGACATCTTTTTCGGCTACTTTCACTTGGTGGTAGCCTTGGGTAAGGTCCAAAGAAGTAAAAATTTAGTTTTTGCTTGAAATTGAGTCAAGAATTTCATCTATTCTTGGTAGAGGAAATTTATCACTGCCTACTTGTTTGTTGATGGCTCTGTAATCTACTACAAGTCTAAGATCACCATTTTTCTTTGGTACCAAGATCACTGGTGCAGAATACGGGCTTATACTGGGGCGTATAATTTCATTTTTTTCTAATTCCTAAATTCTATTTTTTAACCACTCTTTGTGCTTATACGGCACGCGATATGGCTGGTTTGGTACAGGATTACCAGTCGTTAAAATTGAATGTTCGTAAAACGTTATCAGTCCGATGTCATCTTCAGATGCGGAAAATACATCTTTAAAATTACATAATAATTCGCATATTTTTTTTTTCAGTTCCAAGTCCGTAATATGATCCATGTTAAACTTTTTTAAAAATTGCGATTTAGTTAGAGGATATTTGTTAATAGAAGTTTTAATGCTGTTAACTAGGTTTTTTTTAGAATTTTCCCATGTATTTAAATCATTTTCTGATAAAACTTGGATTTGAACTAAACAAGTCCCCTTTTTTATTGTAATTGTATCATTTTCATGGTTATTAGTTACTCAAGTAAAACTTTCTCCTTTTTCGTAAGATATAATCTGTTCCTCACATAGTAGATTTTCCGGAATTTCATTTGATGGGGTCGCAAACCATATCTCGGATTTGCTAACCACTGGTTCAATCATCTGTGATATTTGAATTTTTTGCATCGTTTTGGGAGGGACTTTTGTTTTCTTTATCGCGAATCCGTAATATTTCTCTTTATTTTCATTGTTTTTTAGATTCATACTGGCACTATGCAGCCCCATTACGGTATCTTGTGACGTCACGTTGGGTTTTCCTAAGTTTTTCAACAAGTCAGCTATTTTCTTGATTTTGTTTTATCTGTAGTGTTTCATATCTCCTATTCTTATTTAAACACATTCAATACCCTTATTTTTTAAATTTATTTCCTCCCCTCGATGTCTCTCAGAACTTGTGGGAAAGTTTCCGGCTATACTAGGTTCTTTTTGAGAGACACGAGGTTCATAATATTGTGACTGTACGTGGTCCAAAATTTTTTTTACTGTTGGACTTTCTTCGTAATATCTGTTAAAATTTCTTGAGGTAGAAATTTCCCCTACCTTAGCAAGCCTTTCGTTCGCTACGTCTAATAGTAATCTATTAGACCTTAAAAAATTTGCGCCTATGATGGCTTCGTACGGAAAGTTATCGCATATTATAAAATTTGTCGGAAAGATTCTATCATCCCTCTTTACGTTTAGGCGAATTGAACCTCTTGCATCCAATTTATGCCCTGTCAAACTAGTTAAATTGGGATTATTAAAATTTCTTGGTTGCCTAATGTGCAGAGGCGACATATTAAGTACGCATGAGCTTATGATATTAACTGTAGCTCCACTGTCAACTAAAGCCTTAAAGTAAACGTTTGCTACACAAAAATCATTAAATATAGGTAACTTGTTAATACTATCACTACAAGACGGAACTACTATAAGTTTGGACCTATTAAATATTCTGGGCACCCTCTGGGTCCAATTTATATTTCTGAGGGGCCTGAAACGTTTTCCTGCGGATTTATTTCATGCGTCAGTGCCTGCAACGGATATTCAGACATATGAGGTTCCGTAGGCATATCTAATTGATTGACGTCTGTCTGCCTTCGCCATGTATTATTATGGTAACGTGGATGTCCTGTGTCAGTGCCGCTTGCTGGCGCTGACTGCCAATGCCGTTGGCTTGCAAAATTTTCATTTCCCGTCGGCAAATTTTCGTGATTTCTATATAGCATTCTCGCATTATATTGGCTTTGGCGAGTATTTGGGTTTTCAAATCGGTAATCAATTTGTCAATTGGGGGGAGGGTTATACAAATTTGGTTGGTACGTGTTGTAAGGTACTGATTGGCGCAATCTTCCCTGGTTATAGCCTAGTGCACCAACGCCGTTAAAATTTGTTCTTCCGAACCAAGGTTTGCCATAATTTTGCGTACTACCGACAGCAATTCTTGATATGCGATCGGGGACATAACGGCGCTCTCTCGCGATATGCCCAACACGATTACAAATATAGCATCTTATTATTGTAGGGTTATTTTCGTAACTGGATTGTTTGACAGGCTGAAAACGTACTGTTTTCTGCCTAGCGGGTTCTTGCGTTTTGTTTCTTCGTGGTACTGGGGAGTTATCCCTTGAAAAGAAATTGGGAGACACTTGATCGCCCTTGAAGGTCATATTTGCGTTTGATTCGCCTAGGCTATTTATTTTTGCTTTACTGTGATTAGCTACCATCGTATCAACTTTGATCAATCGCTCTACCTCCTGAACTGCAAGATCCAACGTCTGAATATTTTTGGATATTACCATTCTATATAGTTTTGGGGTAGCCCTTGCAAAAAGGTATTTAGTATGACTTTTTCATACAGTTGTCCTGAACCTCTTCCGTATTTTGCCTCTACTGAAATGTGTATATTATCAAAATATTCTCTTATATTTTGTGAATAGTCAAAGCACACCATTCCGTGTTTCAATTTATTTATGGAACTGGTTTCGATAAATCTATCTTCAAATGCTTTTAACAATTTGTCGACCGTCTGTATTGGCAAGCTGGCTTCGTCGCCTATAGTATGTTCAATCTGCTTCAGAAAGGTTAAGGCCTGGCCTTTTAATCGTAGTAGAAGCATGTCGACTAACGTTTCTAGCTCTGTTTTTGTTAGTTCTACAAACTGGGCCAATTGGATGTTAAATTCGTCAATATCTGATTGACCACTGTACTGAGGGATAGACTTTGCTATTTCTATATTTTTCGCGACCAACTTTTGCGCCATTAATTTTTCTTCTAAATCCTCTGCCATTTTTTTTGCGTTTGAATAATTCGAAATAAATTTATTTTTTCACTTAACCTATTTTGGGGGAGGCTATTATCTCCTATAAGATATTTTAAAGGGTTTCCTGTAGTAGCCTAGCGGTTATAGGCTTAATCACTTTACTTATATGTCTGTATCTCTCCGATAATTAAATTTAAATTACAAAGTTTTATAGCCTAATTAGTTCGCAAGTTTTCCTCCAATTTCTGACTGCGCCATTTGTAGCGATAAAAGAAAATTGTAGCTATAAAAGAAATTTTCAGCTATAAAAGAAATGACTGAGGCAATTGTGGTCATAAATATTGACCGCGTCAAAACTAATATCGTACTTTGAAGCTGCGATCTTACACCTTATAAGTTCTCCGATAGCGCTGCTTATAGCGCTAAAGATTGTGCTATCAAGGCCTGCACCACCCTCAATTATTGAGAGAAAATAAAACGTGTAGCCATATAAATGTGACCTCTTCTCCTCGAGCTATCTGGAAATCAGATTCCCTGGGAACGTACCTTGGAGATATGCGAACAAATTACCTGTCGTTAGACTAGATACAGACATATAAAATGAAAAAAACACAGGTAAAAAGCAATAGTTTTATTGAGACTTACATGTTTAGGTGAACAGCAGTGGGTCACTTCAAATGATAACAACGGTGACTGAGATACAACAATGAAAGAATTGCAAAGCTTGAACGCCGAAAATAATTCTGTCCATATAAAAATGAGAGCACGAAAAACACTTTTCTTCACTATATATCTTAAATCCTGATCATGTGCCGTGGGAGCTACCCCACGATTGGCCTAAGTCCTCAGGCGGGCCAAACCCTCCGTCCAATAATCTGTCTTAATTATTTCTGATGATTCAAGCGTTCACACGGCTCTTATAATTTAAACTTCCTTAGGAATATTGTGTGTAGCATCTTTTTTATTGCCCACTATCTTAGTGAAATCCATAGTTGGATAGCGCCGTTCTTTGTCTGAGGCTAACTGCAATTTTTCTCTTTGCTGATTAAGGATTTTTCTTTCTTTTTGCAACTAGATTTAAACTTAATTAGAGGAAGTCGGAATTATCTTTAGAAAGAAGGAACTTTATTTTTGTATTTTAAATATATCGCATTTTACTCACGGTACACTTACCCCATGTCTTCAACCCGTTTAAGACGTTACGATAGACCGAAAAAGCCTTGGATTACAAGAGGACTATTAAGGTCAATCCAATTAAAGAACAGGCGGTACAAAAAATATTTGTCTCATCCAGATCAGATAGATCAAGTTTCTCTTAAAGCTTACAAGAATTGCTTAGCCAAAGCTCTAAGGTCTGCTAAACAGCAGTACTATTCGAAGACATTCAACAATGCGCATGAATCTCCTAAGAAGGTGTGGTCGTTAATAATTGATTGTATCGGCAAGAAAAAGATAAATTCTCTTCCGGATGAGATGATGACCCCGGATTGTAATACAGCTGTTAGAGGAAAAATTAACGTTGCTAACATGCTCAGCACTCACTTCACCAAAATAGGTGAAAAGATGTCAGAAGAAGCATTCCAGAATTTAGCACCCAATTCTGCTGACTTCACAATTCTTGCTGGAAAAAACAGTGCGATTCATCGATAGGAAGAGACTGGGACAGCTCCAGTATAGAACCTCGAAACTGTGGTTCCATTATTCCGATATGGAATCCGTACTGCGAGATTTCTTAAGAGCCGAACGATTTGGGTCATGGGATCTCCACTTAAAATCCACCTCTGCCATGCTACCTTGTCTGGCGGCATCTGGACACAGCAATTACACAAAATCCTGCCAGCTTTACATCCAGCAAATGGTCAAGCTCCAAGAAGCCAATCCTACCACTTATCAAGCCTTCCAGAGTCGGATGCATGTGATCAGACGTTCTGATAGATTCTAGTCTGGGCTCTCCACGGATCTTTTCATTGAGTAGGAGATCATGCATTGTCTCAAAACGGCTGGTGGCTTTACCGATGGAAGTGGTATGACAGAGGTTCAAACGTCTTAATGGGTTGTGTCTTGACCAGACCGCTCAGTACTAAATCGTCTGATGGAGGGTGTGTCTCTGGTTTTCTATGGGACTAGTGAACAACATAAGGAAACTTCCGAGCCGATGCAGCTAAGAGATTGTAAAGACACCCAGATCGTTATTGATTTCTTAGAAAAAGGATCACCATTTAATGGAGATTTTCAACTAAAAAACGTCACTAAGGGTCTGACAGCCTACGAATCTGCCAACGTTAATTGTGCTATAGATTTAGGCCTAAAAATCATTGACTCCATGTCCTGAAATCTGGTCGCTGATTTTGCATTTCTACGAAAACAACAGGCAGTTCTAATTACTACAAAGCACAATCCAGGTGGAGATTACAAAAGACTGGACCCCACTTTCCTTTTTCAGAGGTTCATCACGCTAGTAAAGAGGATCAATCTCACGGAATCTGAGTACTTTCAACACGAACTGTGTTCATACCCGGCATCACTTTTGAGAGATCTTACATGCATCGGTCTCCGAACAAGCCAGAGCTCGCCAAGGATATAGCACAGGCTTGCAATCTTGAGGAGCGCTCTACTCCTCTTTCCAAAGGCATTTGATATATCATTGACGATGAAGCTCTGCTGTACAGAATTCCATGGGCCAAAAACTAACTGTACTCCGAAATCCTTCACCATTATGCTACTTACGTGACCCAAAAGTATCCAACTGCCAATTTTGGGTTAGACGCCTACAATGGCGGATCCATCATAAAGGATATGGCCCAAACAAAGAGAAGTCATATAACCGGTCGTGAGATCTTCTTCGCATCAGATATGCAGCTGAAGGTAGAAAGGATGAGTTCTTGTCCTGCAATGAAAACAAGGCCTGGTTTATCTGCACGTTTGCTGTTTATCTCCGATCAAAGGGCTTCGTCAAAGTCAAGGCACCAGGTGATGCAGATGTCCTGATTTTGCAAGCTGCTGTTGATTCTTCCTGGTATTACGACACTGCCCTCATTGGAGATGATACTTATCTTTTGGCTTTATTGTGTTATCATGGTGACCTATCAAGCAAGAAACTATTTTTTGCACCTGAGCCAAAGTGGAACAAAGTTCCCCGAATATGGGATATTCACAGACTGAAAGATAAACTGGGCCAAGAGACATGCCATCTGATTCTTTTTGCTCACGCTATCTTAGGCTGTGACTCTACTTAACGGATTCACAGTGTGGCAAAAGGCCTTGCTCTGAAGAAGCTAATGGCGGATGCTGATTCTCGTACATCAGTTGCAGTTTTCATGCTAAAGTCAGCTTCGATGGAGGAAGTAAGGGTTTCTGGAGAAGACCCTCTGCTGATGATACATGACTCATCAAAAAGGGGATGTGACTCTATTGTCGCACTCATCTCGTCTTTTTACGTCGGAATAATAATTCGGTTAAAGAAAAAACGAATAATTACCAGAACTTAATTTTTTTTTGTTAGGAAAGTAATAAAACTGACACGATACTTAAAATAAAACTAGTTTTGCGTCCACCTAGAATGTCCAACTTCGGATATGCTGTTCAGCTTTTTTCCTTTACAACATAATGTAGAAATAGTTTCCGTTGCAATTTGTTTTTACCAACAATCGGCGAATTGGTGGACAATAAGTGCTAAATGAAACATATCAAATGAAAATGGAAAGTGCATATTGATGAACATGAAACGGTTTTTCTAGTAGACATTACATCAGGTAAATTTTAATTTTGAGCTCAGCTTATCGTTTTATGTCAGAATTGTTGCCTTCTTACAGTATGGTGAAAAAGAGGTCACAACGATGAAAAGGGTAACATCACATATTGATGATTATGACACTTTTTTCTGGTACATTGTATATCAAATTTGCTTTCATTTTCGGGCTCAGCAGAAAAAAGGACATTTACCGACAGCTCATTTTTTTTTGAAAAAACTGAAAAAATTGACACGAAAAGCAAAACCAAAACTAGTTTTGCGTTGACCTAGAATGTGCGACTTTAGATATGTTGTTCAGCTTCTTTTTTTTTCTACAGAATGGTGTAAAAATCATTTCTATTGCAATTTGTTTGGGGTTAAATCTGGTTCGCCTGTAACAATAAGACAGATCAGATAAATTGTAAAATACGAAGGCTTGATTCCTGATAACACATTTTGAATGCAAGCATTAAATAGATAACGTGATACCACTCCACCCTGTCGTAATCCAGATTGAACTGGTATATTACCGTAGTACTCTGTACCAGATTTTAAACGAAGAAACGAATTATTGTACCAAAATTTAAGTACATGTTGACTCCAAACTCTGACAAAGAGTGCCACACTTGTGTATGGCAAACTATCGAAAGCTTCAGACAAATCCAAAGTGTAAAAATGTAAATCATAGGCTTTAGACTGTGCCTCATAAGCAATTGAAGCTAAAACCTTATGCTCGTGTTGGCACCAACGTTGTCAACATGGTACCACTGTACCGTTTTTGGTACAATTAAGAGGTTCCGGTACAAGGCGGTACATTTGAAATTTTTTTGGTACAATCCAAATTTTAACGTTGTTCACATCTCGTGAACGACGTTATTGGTGAATTTGGTTTCAAAGATCCATGTGAAATCATCAAGAAGCAGAAATTCTCGATAATAGTTGATAAAAACACAGACTTGAGTAACAAAAAGAGCCTGGTTATAATTGTTTGCCATCTTGATCTGAATGGTGTTGATCGAGAAGACAGTTTTCCTGTAAGTTACTCCTTCTTGAGACTTATAAAAGTTCAGCAATGTACAGCCGATATTTACTGAGCCATAATTAAACTATTTTTTCAAGAAATTGGAGCTCCAAAGGCAAACCTAATAGGATTTGCCATAGACAATGCTTTGGTTATGACGGGGGAACAAGGTGGTGTTTAGGCGAAGCTATCAGAAGACTGCTCAAGCTTATTTGTAGTTGTTCGTTCCTGCCATTCCATTCACTAATGTGCTAGTGCTGCCAGCAAACTATTGCCAAAAGAAATGGAAGATTTTTGTCTGAATGTATACGGCTATATTTGTCGCAACCCAAAAAAGGCCAATGAGATTTTAGAACTGTAAAAGTAAATATAATTAAAAAGAACATCGAATTCTGAGACATATAGCAACTCGATGGTTGTCTAGACAAGCCGTTGTAGCTCGTAACTACCGGCTATTGTCACAAAGCGACGCGAGCGGCAAATTTTAACCTACTGTTCAGATGGTATAATTTGATTTCTTGTGGTACAACTTTGGTCAGAAAACTGGTACAATTTATCTCAAAGCGTTTGCAACGCTGGTTGGCACCCAATACGAGGCTGAAACCAAAATTGGTTTGAGTCATTCACAGTTCGTTCAATAAAATATGGGAGCAGAACATATTCAAAAATATCACTAATATTGCAAGCAACAGTGATGGGCCTAATTGAACTGCAATCAAAAGGGTCTCTTCCACGTTTAAGAATCGAAAGTTACCGTTCTGCAAAGGAAGGAATCAGGCACCATTGACAAACATAAACAGAACTGGAAAAGTGACTGGAGCTGAGCGACTAATGCCGCACAATCACAACGTAAATAGTGAGCGCTAATCCAATCAAGATCAATCGATTTAGACATAAGTTTAAGCATACAATTAACAATACTTTTAGTTGATACTAAAACGTTGCAAAACTTTAGATGGCAAATATTTAGAAGCTAAGTACTGGAAATGATAATGAACACTATACTCAATCTTACATGCCTAAGCCAAGACCAATCTAGGATAACATCACTGGTCCCTAATGCATCAAATTTAGTCGCATTAATGACTTTTTTCGATTGTACTGCAGTTTTAGGGAACTTACCACCATTATATCGAACCAAACGAAGATACCGTTTAAACTCCGCTTTTGACCTCCTTCTTATGTCAAACACTTGGCCTCGCAAGGGCCGCCCACACGCAATCCAGATGCGAAGCCAGAGTTTAGCACGATTTTTGACGGCTTTCTTTCTTTCCCAGGTCTTCTTTCCAAATTAGACCGAGTTTTGAGTTTAACCCGGACATGGGGGCCAGCCACATTTTCAGCTAGTTTTATGTACTCAACTAAACGTAGGTAATAAACATTCAATTGCACTCTGGCTTTTGGCGAATAAACACTCGTGCTCAGTGTCTTAAAAGGGATCTTGATGCAGGACAACAAAGCTGTTAGGATAGAAACATATATAGGCACACCTATAGGCACAGGATAGAAACATATAGGCACAGGATAGAAACTATAGGCACAGGATAGAAACATATATTAGGGTAGAAACACCTAATTTTCTTGTGCATACAATTAATCTTTGTTTCAAGAATGGCGTCTTTCCTTCTAGTATGAAATCCACCCGTGTTATTACACTACATAAAGGGGAGATTTGAGTAACCCGTCTAACTATAAGCCTATGTCTATATCTATCCTATCTGCTTTTGGAAAGATTATTGAACGTTGTTTGTATGTAAGAATCGTTAATTTTCCTTGAAGAGAATAGATTTTTTTAGTATGTCCCAATTCGGGTTTCGAAAAGGCTATTCCACATAATATGCTATTCTGGCAGTAACCCGGTTTATAAATGATGCCTTGGGTAAGGAAGAAATTCCAGCTACTATATTTGTGGATACACGGAAAGCGTTTGACAGGGCTGCCACCGGTGAAACTTTAGTGTCACTTTTGAAACTTTTTTTTTAAATGGCGCTTTTCGGGACATCTGACACTATTAGGACACTTTTTAGCAAAAGTGGCACTTTTTTTCCTAAGTAGCACTATTTTACAAAAAGAGAATTTTTTCGGAAAAAAAACTGGAAGGAAAACTGTCAATGTAGATATGCATCGATGTCCCTTTTCTGTCAGTTAAGATTCTTATCTTAACTCCGCGCTTGGCAATTATTGGATGCAAGAACAGGGTTGCCACCCTGGCCTGGAAGAATTTACTAAATCTGAGAGAAAAAGTTTACTAAATCGAATCTGTTTTTACTAAATGCTGAAACAAAATTTTTTGTGCGTGCGGCTACCGCTGCACGCGCACCATCAAGCATCGATTTTTACTATAGGAGGACAATCAATAGGATTTCCACAATCTCTTTTCCTTTTTTCTTCTTTTTCTTCTCTTTTCCTCTTTTCTTTCGTGCTCATAGTATGATTGAAAATTCCGGAAACCAATAAGTTCAAAAACCCTTTTTTTTTATTTGGATGTACTACTGGATAGGTTTTGTGAAGTGTATATTTATGGTATTTGGAGTAGAAAGGCCTCAGAAGGTCTGAACAGAACCACGTGGTTCTGTCGGCATTTTTAATGCTGTCAGTACACCAAATAAGGGCATAGCCTCCCTAGGGAGAATGATTACGTAATGGGGTCAATGACCTCTTTTTCCAAGGTCGATTTATTTGTTGTTTCTATGCGTAATAACTCCGGGGTGAAGGTTGCACATGCGCATTGAATTCTAACGGGAACAATGTTATTGATCTAGGACTCTAGGGGGAAGTGAATTTCCGAGAAATTGATTGCGTAATCAAAGTGTGTCAACAACAACAACATCGACCTTGACATTCGTTGAGAGCGTGCACTAACAACATCAACAACATCGACCTTGGAACACCTGTGCTGTCGACCTCAATTCACCTATCGTGAATCAATAATTCCCCTTACAAACAACAAATTAATTTCCCCTTTCTTGACAGATCAATCAATCAATGACATCATCTGTCAGACTTTAAAAATTTTCGCCTAGAAACATTTCTCCAGGAATAGATCCAAATCATTAATGTCTTTGCCTCGGGAACAGTTCTACTGGTCGAACTCCAAAGGATATTAATAACCAAAGGCCATGGAAACAATTACGCAAGAAACATCTTAGCGATGAATTGTTTTAGCGCGCGAAAAGGTTTCTTATTAATTTGAAATGCGTTAGCGCAGAGATGCCAATAACAAAGGAACACGCTGAATTTACGTTTAGGGATTATTTGGGCGAAACCGTTTTAGACAGGTTATGGAAATATTTCGGCGAAACAGATAGAGACATTTTAAAAGAATATTTTTGAAGAGATTTTAGAAGAGAATTTAATGGTAAAACTCTGTGGTCGTTATAATACACAAGTTTCATTTGAAGAGTGTTGTGAGGTCCTCTAACCCAACCCCAAAGGGTTCCAATCCTCTTACCCCAACCCCGAAGGAAGCCCCCAGTCCTCAAAGCCCCCCAAGCTCCCAAAGGGCCACCGGCGCCCCCAAAGGCCCACCCAGACCCCCAAAGGCCATCCCCAGGCCCAAAATGTCCCCCAGGCCCCAAACTGTCCCCCCGGACCCCTAAAGGCCCTCCATGTGCCCCAAAGGCCCTCCCCCGGCCCTCAAAGGTCCCCCGGACCAGAGAAGCGCCGCCGGGATAACACACACACACACAGCGCCCCAAAGGCCCACCCAGGCCCCCAAAGGCCATACCCGGGCCCCCCACCGGCCCAACGCGCTCCCAAAGGACCAACTGGGTCCCAAAGGCCCTCCACCGGTCCCCAAAAGTCCCCCCGGACCCCCAAGGCCCTCCCTGTGCCCCCAAGGCTCATCGAGCTCCCAAAGGACCAACGGAGTCCCAAAGGCCCTCCCCCCGGTCTTCAAAGGCCCCCCAAGCTCCCAAAGGGCCACCGGCGCCCCCAAAGGCCCCCCCCGCCCCCCAAATGCCATCCCCCGGCCCCCCCAAGGCCCAGCAAGCGCCCAAAGGGCCAACCGGGTCCCAAAGGCCCTCCCCGGGCCCACCCAAAGGCCCATCGAGCTCCCAAAGGACCAACGGGGTCCCAAAGGCCCTCCACCGGTCCCCAAAGGTCACCCCGGGACCCAAAGGCCCTCCCTGTGCCCCAAAGGCCCTCCCGGTGCCCCAACGGCCCTCCCCCGGCCCCCACAGGTCCCCCGGACCAGAGAAGCGCCGCCGGGATGCGCCGTGGGCCAGGAAAGTGCCGCAGGATGTGCCGCAGGGATGCGCCGCGGGTCAGGAAAGCGCCGCAGGGGATGCGCCGCAGGGAGGCACCGCAGGAAAGCGCCGTAGGATGCGCCGCAGGGATGCACCGCAAAACAAAGTAAACTAAAAAGTAAAAATTTCGAAATGTTATCCCCCAAACGCCCTCCTCAGACCTTCAAAGGCCCTCCCCCGGTCCCCAAAGGTCCCCCCGAGCTCCCAAAGGACCACCGGCCCTCAAGGGACCCACAGACCCTCAAAGGCTCTCCCCGAGCACCCGTCTTTCGTTGATGTGTGTTGTCTTAGCCTTTCGTTGGTGTGTGTTGACTGAAACTTATGATTTGGGATGGTTAGTTTGCTATTTTCGACTTTTCTGAGTTGGGTTTCTTAGCCTTTCATAGGTGTGTCCTTTCAGAAAATTATGATTTGGGAGGTATAGTTTGCTTTTTGGACTTTTCAGAGCTAGGATTCTTAGTCACTCATAGGTGTTTGTTGTCTGAAACTTCGAGTTTGGGATGAGTAGTTGGCTATTTCAGACTTTTCTGAGCTAAGGTTTCTTAGTATTTCGTAGGTGAATACTGTCTGAAACTTATGATTTGGGATATAGTATTTCGTAGGTGAATGCTGTCTGAAACTTATGATATAGGATATGTAAATTACTATTTCGGGCTTTTCTGAGTTGGATTTCTTAGTCTTTCATAGGTGTGTGATGTCTGAAACCTATGATTTGGGATGTGTAGTTTGCTATTTTTGACTTTTCTAAGCTAGATTTCTTAGCCTTTCATAGGTGTGTGTTTTCAGAAAATTATGATTTGGGAAGTGTAGTTTGCTATTTCAGGCTTTTCTGAGCTAAGGTTTTCTAGTATTTCGTAGGTGAATGTTGTCTGAGACCTATAGTTTTGGATGAGTAGTTTGCTATTTTGGACTTTTCTGAGGTAGGTATCTTAGCCTTTCGTTGGTGTGTGTTGACTGAAACTTATGAATAGGGATATGTAGATTGCTAAATTTTACTTTTCTGAGCTGGATTTATTAGCCTTTCATAGGTGTGTGTTGACTGAAACCTATGATTGGGATGAGTGGTTTGCTATTTTTGTCTTTTCTGAGCTAGATTTCTTAGCCGTTCTTAGGTGTGTGTCGTCTGAAACTTATGATTTGGGATGTGTAGTTTGCTATTTGAACTTTTCAGAGCTATGATTCTTAGTCCGTCATAGGCGTTTGTTGTCTGAAACTTCTAGTTTGGGATGAGTAGTTTCGCTATTTCAGGCTTTTCTGAGCTAAGGTTTCTTAGTCTTTCATAGGTAATTATTGACTGAAACTTATGATTTTGGATATTTAAATTACTATTTCGGGCATTTCTGAGTGGGATTTCTTAGTCTTTCATAGGTGTGTGTTGTCTGAAACCTATGATTGGGGATGGGTGGATTGCTACTTTTGACTTTTCTGAGCTGAATTTCTTAGCCTTTCATAGGTGCTTGTTGTCTGAAACCTATAGTTTGGGATGACTTTTTTGATTTTTTTGACTTTTCTTTTATAGGTTTCTTAGACGTTCTTAGGTGATTGATGTCTGAAACCTATGATTTGGGATATGTAAATTACTATTTCGGGCTTTTCTAAGCTAGATTTCTTAGTCTTTCGTTGGTGTGTGTTGTCTGAAACCTATGATTTGTGATGGATGGATTGCTACTTTTGACTTGTCTGAGCTGAATTTCTTAGCCTTTCATAGGTGTTTGTTGTCTGAAACCTATAGTTTGGGATGACTAGTTTGCTATTTTTGACTTTTCTGAGCTAGTTTTCTTAGCCTTTCATAGGTGTGTCCTTTCAGAAAATTATGATTTGGGATATGTAAATGACTATTTCGGGCTTTTCTGAGTTGGATTTCTTAGTCTTTCATAGGTGTCTGTTGTCTGAAACCTGTGATTTGGGATGTGTGGGTTGCTATTTTTTTACCTTTCTGAGCTCGATTTCTTAGCCGTTCATAGGTGAGTGCTGTCTGAAACTTATGATTTGGGATGGTTAAATTTGCTATTTCCGGCTTTTATTAGCTAGGTTTCATAGCCATTCATAGGTGTATGTTGTCAGAAAATTACGATTTGGGATGTGTAGTTTGCTATTTGAACTTTTCAGAGCTAGGATTCTTAGTCCATCATAGGTGTTTGTTGTCTGAAACCAATAGTTTGGATGACTAGTTTGCTATTTCAGACTTTTCCGAGCTAGATTTCCTAGCCGCTCATAGGAGTGTGTTGTCTGAAACTTGTGATTTGGGATATGTAAATTACGTTTTCGGGATTTTCTGAGTTGGACACTTCTAAATTTTTCCACACACGAAAACTTACACACACACACGTCAAAACTTACACACACAAAATCTTAGACACACACAAACTTACACACACACACACACACACACACACACACACACACGCAAAAACTTACACACACACACACAAACTTACATGCACACGAAAACTTACATTTACACAACCACTTACACACACACTAAAAATAACACACACGCACAAAATATTACACACACACAAAAACATACAGACACAAACACTAAAAAAAACTCACACACACACACAAAAACAAAAACATATACACACAAAAAACAAACACATGCACACGAAATCTTACATTCAAATAAGAAATTACATTCACACAAAAACTTACACACATGCAAAAAATATTACACTCACACACAAAAATATACACACACACACGAAAACTTACACACACACACACGAAAAATTACACACACACACACACAAAAACATACATACACACACAAGAAAACATACACACACACACACTAACACTTACACACACACGCCAAAACTTACACACACAAAAACTTACACACACACACACACAAAAAAAAACTTACACAATCACACGAAAAAAAATTATAAAAAAAAATAAAAAAATAAAAAAAAAAAATAAAATCAAAAAAAAAAACACACACACAAAACTTACACACACACACACACACACACACACGAAAACATTAACACAAATGCAAAAAATAACACACACACAAAAAAATACACACACACACACACACACACACTCACACAAACTTAAACACAAGCACACGAAAAATAACAGGCAAATAAAAACTAACGTGCACACAAAACTAACACACACACACACACACACACAAAACTCAACACACACACACATACGAAAACTTACACACACACGCCAAAACTAACACACACACAAAAAAAAACACACACACACACTCAAACAAACAAAAACAAACACACACACACACACACACACACACACACACAAAAAAAACAACAACATGAACACAAAAAAACTCACAAACAAACGAAAACAAAAATACAAACACACACACACACACACACACACAAAACTTACACACACACACACACGAAAACAATGATCAATGTTCCTTTAGTACCTACGCAATTATACTAAAAATTAAGATATTTATTAAGAGTTTCAACTAGCTATTGCTAAGTTTGCTAAAGACAAGCTATTTTATTGTGAAAACACACAAAATTAGGAAAAATGATCAATGTTCCTTTAGTACCTACGCAATTAGACTAAAAATGAAGATATCTATGCAGAGTTTCAACTAGCTATGGCTAAGTTTGCTAAAGACAAGCTATTTTCTTGCGAAAACACAAAATCAGACAAAATTTTAATTGTTACTTTATTAACTACTAACTTAGAATAAATAGGTATAGAATTATTAATATTTTAAAATAGATTGGGATAATTTTACTAATGACAAGATATTTTATTGCGAAAAAACACAAAATCAGAAAAAATTTTCAATGTTCCTTTAGTTATTTAGAAATTTGTATGTAAGTAATTTTTTTATGCATAGTTTCTACTAGCCATGTATAATTTTGATAAAGACAATCTCTTTTATTTAGAAAACACACAAACTCAGAAAAAAATGTTAACTTGACATTTAGTACAAATGCATTTAGGCTGAAATGAAGATATTTATGACGAGTTTCAAATATCTATGGCTATGTTTGATAAAGACAAGCTATTTTCTTGCAAAAACACACAAAATCAGAAAAAATGTTGTTAGGTTAGATTAAGTGAGATTAGGCTATGTTAGCCTACGTACGCGCGTTGAGAGGTTATGTTATATTAGGGTGGATTAAGTTAGGTTAGATTATGTTAGGTTAGGTTAGATTAAGTCAGGTTAGGTTAAGTTAGGTTAGGATAGGTTAGATTAAGTTAGGTTAGGGGAAATTAGGTTAGGCTAGGTTAGCCTACGTCCGCGCGCGCACGTAGGCTACCTTAGGCTAACCGAGCCTAACCTAACCTAACTTAACCGAACCTAACCTAACCTAAACTAACCTAACTTAATAGAAGCTAACCTAACTTAACCTAACCTAACTAAATCCAACCTAACCTATACGCACAAATCCTAAAGCTAACATAGCCAAATCTAACTTAACCTAACAATATTTTTTATGATTTTGTGTGTTTTCACATTAAAATAGCTTGTCTTTATCAAACATAGCCATAGCTATATGAAACTCTGCATAGAGATATTACTTTCATCATATTTTCGTATGTACTAGATTAAAATTTAACATTTTTTTTTTCTGATTTTGTTTGTATTCACAAGAAAATAGCTTGTCTTTAGCAAAATAAGCCATAGCTAGTTGAAACTCTGCAAAGATAACGTAATTTAAGCCAATGTGCGTATTTACTGCATTAAAATTTATCATTTTTTATTAGTTTGTTTGTTGTAGCAAGAAAATAGTTTGTCTTTAATAAACTAAGCCATAGATAGTTGAAACACTGTATCGATATCTTCATTTAAGCCTAAGTGTTTAGTTAATAAATTAACATTGAACTTTTTTTCTGATTTTGTGTTTTTTAGAAATAAAAAATCTTGTGTTTAGTAAACTTATCAATAGATAGTTGATACTATTAATATATATAATAATTTTTAGTATAATTGTGTATGTACTATAGGACCAGTGAACATTTCTTCTTCTGATTTTGTGTGTTTTCGCAAGAAAATAGCTTGTCTTTAGCAAACTTAGCCATAGCTAGTTGAAACTCTGCATAGATATCTTCATTTTTAGTCTAATTGCGTAGGTACTAAAGGAACATTGATCATTTTTTCTGATTTTGTGTGTTTTCACAAGAAAATAGCTTGTCTTTAGCAAACTTAGCCAGAGCTAGTTGAAACTCTGCATAAATATCTTAATTTTTAGTCTAATTGCGTAGGTACTAAAGGAACATTGATCATTGTTTTCGTGTGTGTGTGTGTAAGTTTTGTGTGTGTGTGTGTGTGTGTGTTTGTTTTTTTTTGTGCGTGTTAGTGTGAGTTTTTTTGTGTTTTCTTGTTGAAGTTTTTTTTTTTGCTTGTGTGTTGTTGTTTTTTTGTGTTTGTGTATGTGTTATTTTTTGTTAGTGTTATTTTTGCAATGTGTGTGTAAGTTTTCGTATGTGTGTGTGTGTTGAGTTTTGTGTGTGTGTGTGTGCGTGTGTAAGTTTTTGTGTGCATGTAAGTTTTTGTGTGCATGTAAGTTTTCGTGTGCATGTGTAAGTTTGTGTGTGAGTGTGTGTGTGTGTGTGTAAGTTTTTGTGTGTGTGTGTGTGTGTGTGTAAGTTTTCGTGTGTGTGTGTGTGTGAGTTTTGTTTGTTTTTGTTTTTGTGTGTGTGTGTAAGTTTTTGTGTGCATGTAAGTTTTGTGTGCATGTAAGTTTTGTGTGCATGTAAGTTTTTGTGTGTGTGTGTGTGTAAGTTTTTGTGTGTAAGTTTTGTGTGTGTGTAAGTTGTGTGTGTGTGTGTTTTCATGTGTGTGTGTGTTAGTTTTTGTGTGTGTTTGTGTTAGTTGTCGTTTGTTTTTTTGTTTTCGTGTGTGTGTTGATTGGGGGTGTGTTGCTTTTATGTGTGTTTGCTTTGTTTGTTTTTTGTGGGGTCTTTTATTTTCTTTTTTTCTGTTTTGATGTCTTTTGCTTGTTTTTTTTTTGTGTGTTTATGTGTGTGTGTGTGTGTGTATGTGTGCGTAATAGAGCGTGTGTGTGTGTAATTGTGTGTTCGTGGGTGTAAGTTGTTCTGCGAGTGTGTCATTTAGTTTTTTTGTTTAATTTTTTTGGTAATTGTTATTTTTTGTGTGACTTTTAGTTTTTGCGTGTGGGTGTTTGTTTTTGCGTGTGGGTTTTTGTGTGTGTGTGTGTGTGTGTGTGTTAGTTTTTGTGTGTCTAAGCTTTTTTGTGTGTGAGTTTTGACGTGTGTGTGTGTAAGTTTTCGTGTGTGTAAAAATTTAGAAGTGTCCAACTCAGAAAAGACCGAAAACTTAATTTACATATCCCAAATCATAAGTTTCAGACAACACACTCCTATGAGCGGCTAAGAAATCTATCTCAGAAAAGTCTGAAATATCAAACTAGTCATCCCAAACTATTGGTTTCAGACAACAAACACCTATGATGGACTAAGAATCCTAGCTCTGAAAAGTTCAAATAGCAAACTACACATCCCAAATCGTAATTTTCTGACAACATACACCTATGAAAGGCTAAGAAACCTAGCTAATAAAAGCCGGAAATAGCAAATTAACCATCCCAAATCATAAGTTTCAGACAGCACTCACCTATGAACGGCTAAGAAATCCAACTCGGAAAAGTAAAAAAATAGCAACCCACACATCCCAAATTATAGGTTTCAGACACCACATACCTATGAAAGACTAAGAAATCCAACTCAGAAAACCCCGAAATAGTAATTTACATATCCCAAATAATAATTTTCTGAAAGGACAAACAAATGAAAGGCTAAGAAATCTATATCAGAAAAGTCAAAAATAGCAAACTAGTCATCCCAAACTATAGGTTTCAGACAACAATCACCTATGAAAGGCTAAGAAATTCAGCTCAGTAAAGTAGAAGTTAGAAATCCATACATCACAAATACTAGGTTTCAGAGAACACACACCAATGAAAGACTAAGAAATCTATCTTAGAAAAGACAGAAATAGTAAATTACACAACCCAAATCATAGGTTTCATACATAACACACCTAAGAACGGCTAAGAAACCTCGCTAAGTAAAATCAAAAATAGCAAAATATTCATACCAAACTATAGGTTTAAGACAACAAACACCTATGAAAGGCTAAGAAATTCAGCTCAGAAAAGTCAAAAGTACCAATCCACCCATCCCAAATCATAGGTTTCAGACAACACACACCTATGAAAGACTAAGAAATCCCACTCAGAAAAGCCCGAAATAGAACTTTACACATCCCAAATCCTAGGTTTCAGTCAACAATCACCTAGGAAAGACCAAGTAACCTTAGCTCAGAAAAGCCTGAAATAGCGAAACTACTCATTCCCAAACTAGAAGTTTCAGACAACAAACGCCTATGACGGACTAAGACTCATAGCTCTGAAACGTTCAAATAGCAAACTACACATCCCAAATCATAAGTTTCAGACGACACACACCTATGAACGGATAAGAAATCTAGCTCATAAAATACAAAAATAGCAAACCACTCATTCCAATCATAGGTTTCAGTCAACACACACCTATGAAAGGCTAATAAATCCATCTCAGAAAAGTCAAAAATAGCAAACCCCACATCCCAAATCATAGTTTTCAGACAACACACACCAACGAAAGACTAAGAAAACTAGCTCAGAAAAGTCAAAAATAGCAAACTACATATCCAAAACAATAGGTTTCAGTCAACATACACCTAAGAAAGACTAGGAAAACTTAGCTCAGAAAAGCCTGAAATAGCAAACTACACATCCCAAATCATAATTTTCTGACAACAGATACCTATGAATGGCTAAGAAACCTAGCTCAGAAAAGTCGAAAATAGCAAACTACACATCCCAAATCATAGGTTTCAGACATCACACACCTATGAAAGACTAAGAAATCCAACTCATAAAAGCCAGAAATAGTAATTTACATATCCCATATCAAAAGTTTCAGACAGCATTCACCTACGAAATACTATATCCCAAATCATAAGTTTCAGACAGCATTCACCTACGAAATACAAAGAAACCTTAGCTCAGAAAAGTCTGAAATAGCCAACTACTCATCCCAAACTCGAAGTTTCAGACAAGAAACACCTATGACTGACTAAGAATCCTAGCTCTGAAAAGTCCAAAAAGCAAACTACACCTCCCAAATCATAATTTTCTGAAAGGACACACCTATGAAAGGCTAAGAAATCTAGCTCAGAAAAGTCAAAAATAGCAAATTAACCATCCCAAATCATAGGTTTCAGTCAACACACACCTACGAATGGCTATGAAATCCTGCTCAGAAAAGTAAAAAAATAGCAACCCACACACCCCCAAATCATAGGTTTCAGACATCACACACCTACGAAAGACTAAGAAATCCGGTTATGAAAAGTCAGAAATAGCAAATTACATATCCCAAATCATATGTTTCAGACATGAGACACCTATGAATGGATAAGAAAACTAGCTCAGAAAAGTCAAAAATAGCAAACTAGTCATCCCAAAATATATGTTTCAGACAATAAACACCTATGAAAGGCTAAGAAATTCAGCTCAGAAAAGTCAAAAGTAGCAATCCTCCCATCCCAAATCATAGGTTTCAGACAACACACACCTATGAAAGACTAAGAAATCCAGCTCAGAAAAGTCCAAAAAGCAAACTACATATCCCAAATCATATGTTTCAGTCAACACACACCAACGAAAGGCTAAGAAACCTAGCTCAGAAAAGCCAAAAATAGCAAACTACTCATCCCAAACTATTGGTTTCAGACAACATTCACCTAGGAAATACTAGAAAACCTTAGCTCAGAAAAGCCTGAAATAGCAAACTACACCTCCCAAATCATAATGTTCTGACAACACAGACCTATGAAAGGCTAAGAAACCTAGCTCAGAAAAGTCGAAAATAGCAAACTACACATCCCAAATCATAGGTTTCAGACACTACACACCTATGAAAGACTAAGAAATCCAACTCAGAAAAGTCGAAAATAGTAATTTACATACCACAAATCATAAGTTTCAGACAGCATTCACCTGTGAAATACTAAGAAACCTTAGCTCAGAAAAGTCTGAAATAGCCAACTACATATCCCAAACTCGAAGTTTCAGACAACAAACACCTATGAGTGACTAAGAATTCTAGCTCTGAAAAGTCCAAAAAGCAAACTATACCTCCCAAATCATAATTTTCTGAAAGGGCACATATATGATAGGCTAAGAAATCTAGCTCAGAAAAGTCAAAAATAGCAAATTAACCATCCCAAATCATAGGTTTCAGTCAACACACACCTACGAATGGCTAAGAAATCCAGCTCAGAAAAGTCAAAAATAGCAACCCACACATCCCAAATCATAGGTTTCAGACACCACACACCTACGAAAGACTAAGAAATCCGGTTATGAAAAGTCGGAAATAGCAAATTACATAACCCAAATCCTAGGTTTCAGACAACACTCACCTATGAACGGCTAAGAAATCTAGCTCAGAAAAGTCAAAAATAGCAAACTAGTCATCCCAAACTATAGGTTTCAGAGAACAAACACCTATGAAAGGCTAAGAAATCCAGCTCAGAAAAGTCAAAAGTAGCAATCCACCCATCCCAAATCATAGGTTTCAGACAACACATACATATGAAAGACTAAGAAATCCAGCTCAGAAAAGTCAAAAATAGCAAACTACAAATCCCAAATCATCGGTTTCAGTCAACACACACCAACGAAAGACTAAGAAAACTAGCTCAGAAAAGTCAAAAATATAAAACTACTCATCCCAAACTATTGGTTTCAGACAACATTCACCTACGAAATACTAGAAAACATTAGCTCAGAAAACCCTGAAATAGCAAACTATACATCCCAAATCATAATTTTATGACAACACATACCTATGAAAGGCTAGGAAATCTAGCTCAGAAAAGTCGAAAATAGCATACTACACATCCCAAATCATAGGTTTCAGACACCACACACCTATGAAAGACTAAGAAATCCAACTCAGAAAAGTCAAAAATAGCAAACTACATATCCCAAATCATAAGTTTCACTCAACACACAACAACGAAAGGCTATGAAACCTAGCTCATAAAAGACTGAAATAGCAAACTACTCATCCCAAACTATTTGATTCAGACAAAATTCACCTAGTAAAAACTAGGAAACCTTAGCTCAGAACAGCCTGAAGTAGCAAACTATACCTCCCAACTCAGAGGTTACAGACAACACATCCCAATGACATCCGAAGTTTCGGGTTGACTCTTCGTGGGCCTCTGGGTCCCATTAAGGCCAGTGGTTCGGTAGGAGCTGGGTGGGACCGTTAGGGACTTGAAAGGGGCCTTTGGGGGTCTGAGGAGGTCGTTTGGGGTATAATATTTCGAAATTTTTACTTTTTAGTTTACTTTTTTGCGGCGCATTCCCGCAGCGCATTCCTGCAACGCTTTCTTGTGGTGCCTCCTTGCGGCGCATCCTCTGTGGCGCTTTTCTGAACCGTGGTGCATCCCGGCGGCACATCCTGCGGCACTTTCCGGGCCCACAGCACACTCCGGCAGCGCTTCTCTGGTACGGGGGACCTTTGGGGGCCGGGGAGGGCCTTTGGGGCACAGGGAGGGCCTTTGGGGCACAGGGAGGGCTTTTGGGTGCCTGGGGGACATTTGGGGACCGGTGGAGGGCCTTTGGGACCCCGTTGGTCCTTTGGGAGCTCGATGGGCCTTTGGGGGGGCCCGGGGATGGCCTTTGGGACCCCGTTGGTCCTTTGGGAGCTTGATGGGCCTTTGGGGGGCCCGGGGATGGCCTTTGGGGGTCTGGGTGGGCCTTTGGGGACGCCGGTGGCCCTTTGGAAGCTTGGGGGGCCTTTGAGGACCGGGGGGAGGGCCTTTGGGACCCCGTTGGTCCTTTGGGAGCTCGATGGGCCTTTGGGGCACAGGGTGGGCCTTTGGGTGCCTGGGGGACATTTGGGGACCGGTGGAGGGCCTTTGGGACCCCGTTGGTCCTTTGGGAGCTCGATGGGCCTTTGGGGGGCCCGGGGATGGCATTTGGGGGTCTGGGTGGGCCTTTGGGGCGCTGTGTGTGTGTCTGTTATCCCGGCGGCGCTTCTCTGGTCCGGGGGACCTTTGGGGGCCGGGGGAGGGGCTTTGGGGCACATGGTGGGCCTTTGGGGGCCGGGGGGGACAGTTGGGGGCCTGGGGGACATTTGGGGCCTGGGGATGGCCTTTGGGGGTCTGGGTGGGCCTTTGGGGGCGCCGGTGGCCCTTTGGGAGCTTGGGGGGCTTTGAGGACTGGGGGCTACCTTCGGGGTTGGGGTAGGAGGATTGGAACCCTTTGGGGTTGGGTTAGAGGACCTCACAACACTCTTCAAATGAAACTTGTGTATTATAACGACCACAGAGTTTCACCATTAAATTCTCTTCTAAAATCTCTTCAAAAATCTTCTTTTAAAAATGTCTCTATCTGTTTCGCCGAAATAGTTCCATAACCGGTCTAAAACTGTTTCGCCCAAATAATCCCTAAACGTAAATTCAGCGTGTTCCTTTGTTATTGGCATCTCTGCGCTAACGCATTTCAAATTAATAAGAAACCTTTTCGCGCACTAAAACAATTCATCGCTAAGATGTTTCTTGCCTAATTGTTTCCATGGCCTTTGGTTATTAATATCCTTTGGAGTTCGACCAGTAGAACTGTTCCCGAGGCAAAGACATTAATGATTTGGATCTATTCCTGGAGAAATGTTTCTATGCGAAAATTTTTAAAGTCTGACAGATGATGTCATTGATTGATTGATCTGTCAAGAAAGGGGAAATTAATTTGTTGTTTCTAAGGGGAATTATTGATTCACGATAGGTGAATTGAGGTCGACAGCACAGGTGTTCCAAGGTCGATGTTGTTGTTGTTGTAAGTGCACGCTCTCAGCGAATGTCCAGGTCGTTGTTGTTGTTGTTGACACACTTTGATTACGCAATCAAGTTCTCCCTGGAAATTCACTTCCCCCTCCAGTCCTAGATCAATAACATTGTTCCCGTTAGAATTCAATGCGCATGTGCAACCTTCGTCCCCGAGTTATTACACATAGAAACATCAAATAAATCGACCTTGGAAAAAGAGGTCATTGACCCCATTACGTAATCATTCTCCCTAGGGAGGCTATGCCCTTATTTGGTGTACTGACAGCATTAAAAATGCCGACAGAACCACGTGGTTCTGTTCGGACCTTCTGAGGCCTTTCTACTATTTGGGGGGTTGTAATCGTAGATGCCTTTATTCTCCCTTCATAGGGGAGATAAACTCTGGCCCTAAGGTAATTAAACTTTGGTAGCGTGCCTTAGGCTATGACCGAACTAATGAGGCGTACCGACTGGGTATATTCGAGGGGCTAAAGGTAGATTGTGGAGAGGTTGTCTAAAATACAATACTTTTATTCATTTAACATATAATAATAACAGATATAGATATTCTACTGGGACAGGCTGTCCCAAGTAGACCACAAGTCTCAGAAACTACAATAATATATAATAAGATACAGACATTTACAATGATCCGACAAAAATCCCAAGGTATTTCTAATGAGAAAATAAACTGGCAGAGGTTTACCCGGCAAGTCAAAAGGTCTGCCTTCAGTCTAAAAAATCGGGGTATATATATGAAAAACTAACCACGTCCTTCCGGTACATTGACGCATTTAGCCAGGAAATTGGTTATTGAGCAAGTTCCCTCCAAGCCCACATATTCCACGATTTGTATCTTTATCTTAAAAAGTGGTATTTTGAATTTTTTTTTTCGTCTTAATATATTTTTACTCAATTAATAATTAACTAAATTAGAAAGCTTTACCACAATACTCCCCATTTAAAGAAGAATTGTCCCAATTCTCAATATTTTACTTTTAAAACAACTTAATTTCGTTTACAGCTATTATGCTGCCATCTTTGGGTCATTATTTGCATCTACCCTCAATGGGTTTCTTTAGGGTTATGTTTCTGGTCCAATATAGGCCATATTCTTTTTTTTTGTCGAAGGATTTCAATTTGAAATTCATCTTTGTTTCTCTTTTTCTCTGTCTCTAGGACTGACAATTACTCTTTTACCCTGTTCATATGCATCTTCTGTTTTAACTTGACCCCAAGTGGCTTAAACATAATATTAGTGGTTTTGCTTAAATTAGATTTCAAGTTATATTAGACAAGTTTATGAATTATTTGAGTTTAAATTTAGTTTACCATTAATGATTTAATTTTTCTGTGTGATGTGGTTGATATACTGTTTATTTTTCGTTTTAGAAATGCCTTGGGTAAATTACATATAACATTATTGATTTTTAAATTTTCACATATTTTTCCAGCACAAAGCATTTTCACATATTTCAATAACATAAGCCAGTTGGGCTATGTAGCACAATATCTAGGCCTAAATTAAGTTCTGATTTTATCTCACTTTTGATGAACTTGTAGTAAAGTCTGTATTTCTGCTATAGTTTCCAAATATCAGTTGATCAAGTATGCTGTGGCTTCTGATGTTATGAGACGATAGTATCAGGATGTATTTGAAGTGGCTTAAAAATTTGTTACTTCCCAAAAATGTGCCAAAATATTATTGAAGGAAAAATGGATCCGAAAAGATGCTAAGAAAAGTTTGATTTCCAAAAAAAATAGCTAAGTATGTATTTAAAATAAATATTCACATCAAAATACATATAAAGCATAAAATTTTACATATATAGTCGAAAGAGACACTAAATTTTGTAGAGTTTAATTCCTTTCATTACTTTTTTCTCTTTTAATTACTCCAAAAATAATATCTCGCTTAAATCGAAACGTTATAATTCTTGCTGGATCATTCTTTTCAAACTTAATACTTAGCGGCCATTTCAAAATAAAAAATATTAATACGTTGACTCGATGTCAAACATTTATAAATTGCATTAAATCACTAGTTAAAACTTAAAGAAAAAAAAATTATAGTATATATATACAGTCATTGTGTAATAACTTACACAAGTATTCAAGTCACAAAACTAGATATGCCATTATATTACAGGTTGAAACTTACAGCATTTTTAAAAATAAAACACGGTATAGACTAGTATTGGAATTAATTCCAATTATTGTTTTGTTAATTGCTTATGAAGTATTAATGTAGGATACTTCTTGAATGATATAAACATAAAAAAACACAAATACTCAACATTTAATTCACTATATTTACATAGATAGTTTAGGATACATATATGTATATATATATATTAACAAAAGTTATGTTGATACATAACTTAATTGTTAAAAACAAATAATAATTATGCACTTTAATAATTTATTTAATCACTGCAATATTTGTTCTTTTTACAAGATTTAATTAAGTCCATCAAGACTTTTATATGATAAGTCCTAACTGCAATTAAAATATTTACAAAACAAAAGCAACTCCACAAATAGATTTATGCACTATATCTAATAACTGTGATTAGCCTCTATATAAGGGCTTGGCAATATTTCATATAACATAACTTTTCTATTTACATTTCTATAATAATTTTTTTTTTAAATATAATTCTGCTTCTAAAAGGCTTTCGAAATATATTTATAACAGTAGATATTTTCTCAATTACATTTGTTACAACTATATAACTTTTCCCATATACGACTATATACATTTTGTTTTAAAACTTTGGTTCTATTTCGAACCCACTTGTGTCATTAACTGTCATTAGCTTATAAGCCTGTTTGTTTATTCAGACTTGTAAGCTTTTCAATTCTTTTCGAATTTCTAAGTACTTGAGACAGTTTTATAACGTTTGTGTCTGTAATCTCTCTTTTTTTCAGCTTTAATGTCTTTTTGGTTTAAGGTTTTATTTACAGCTTATATCTGATAAGCTAAAAAATTTTGCTGTTCACCTTATACCTGTTATGCCATTATCAAATGACTTTGCCTGTACTCTGAAGGTTCGCTTACCATGACTGCCTTCTGGTAGCTCCTTATAACGTTTCCAGGTCCTCTTGTCATGGCTACAGCTAAAAGGACTATTATGAACCTGCACACACAATAATTGATTATTTATATTATTGTCACACTTTCTCATTTGTTGTCACAATTTTTGCTTGGGCTATTCTTTTTTCAGAAAAGTGGCCCTTCTTAAGAAAATACCTGGACTTCATGGCAAACAGTAATTTAGTTTTCGACTTACAAGTGACAATGACTATTTTCACTTTAACTTCCCCACTTTTAGTGGTTTTGTCTTAGGTTTCAACTTCAAATTAAGTCCTTATGGATATTATGTGAGTTTTTTTTTTAATTTTTCATGCCATGTTAGTTATTTTTCTGAAAACGACTTCCGCATAAGGGAGCCAAATTTCTTTTCTTGACTACTTTGAGCATTTCTCCAATATTTCTATTAATATCAGCCCGCGTTTACCAATGTAACGGTGGCTCCGTAGTATTAATGCTACTTATTTGTACTTATTTAGTACAATTTTCATACTAGTTCGGTCGGCAAGTTCAATAAGTGCATCTAACCGAGTTTAACTGACTTCATTCAGTTTATTTTCCTATTAATTTCGTCTGGCTATATTTTCAACTTGAACCCTTCTCTTTTTTTGATTCGTTATTTCAATGGAGCCTAATGGGTTTTTTCAAGTCTTTTCCCGCTTTTTCAGTAAAATATGTCTTTCCTAAGCCTATATTTATATGTTTCACGTATTTTTCAAAAACCTTCAACAAGTTTTTATGCTGATTGCCCTTCTATGGTCAAATTCATTATCTCCATATTTTTAAGAGGTGGGGGGTGGGTTGTCTAATTTTTGCAGCCTGTAATTATTGAAATCATTCAAATTTTTTCTTCGAAAGTTTTGTGTTAGAAAAGTACTGTAGTTTTTCAGCTAATTTTTTTTAGAAGACTTTTAATTAAGTTTTGCCCCGCATTTGCTAGTTTTCATTTCTTCCTTAAAATGCAATTTTTACGATATACTGGTTGCCAATTTTATCCTAGCTTTAATTACTATTTTATTTGCCAAAGAAAGAGAGACAATACCTCCGTTGCAAGGCTAAATAACTTTGAATTCGGGGCTCATTATCTGGGGTTTATAGATAAGCTTGAATATGGGAGAACTTACAAGAATGAACTTCTCTTTATTACTGCGAGTTTTATTTTTATGCGTAAAGCTATATTTCATTTTCGACGAAAAAGTAGACACTGTCTAGTTTGTCTTAGGGTTTAACGGATTGGAAGTCGGGTGTGTTGATATGCGCAGGGGAAAACTAATTAATAGAACTAGGATTTTCATGTTCCAGTTTGTCTTCTCAGATCCAAAATATTGCTAGAGTTAAAATTATTATCTTGAACTACTGTGGTTTGTTTGTGACAATGAGGTTTAATTTTTGGTTTATTTTTAATGGATTTTGTCCTTGGCTTTTACCTCCTGGTAAGTTTTTAGGTTATATATTTTTTTCGCTTTTCGTTTCCTTTACCTAGCACTCTTTTTGCTTTCTAAGCTTATTCTAAATTTTGCTTAAGCCTTTATAGCGCTTCTTTAAAAAAAAATTTTTCTTTTTACCATTTTTAATTAATAAAAAAATATTATATTAGACTATAACTAATTATAACAAGATTACAGCTAGCTTATACATGTAGTGCACTTAATGTAAACTCTTGCTGTTTTTCTTATTAATATTATTTTTTAATTTCTTAAAAATAATTTTTTCAAATTCGACCGAAAGTGTCACCTCAGAGAGTCAAAGGTCAGTAGATGCATTGCATGTACTTAATAACGAGATACTAGCAGCGGTTTCGCTCAACTCCAAATTTTCTAGATTCTAATGACCCCATATCAGTATAACAGCCTTCTTCGTTTTTTTTTTTTTTTTTTTTTTAAATTATCCTCCCAAATATATATTTTTTTTCAAATATACGTATCAAAAGAATCGCCTTTTAATGCTGATTCTAAATATGTATAATTTAATTAGTTACACTGCACCTATTTAAAAGTTACGTGTCACCTATTAACGCCCTGTGTAATTGTTTCTGTGACAAGGTTTCTGTTGGCTTTCTAGGCACAATCTATTTGTCGACTAATTGGGATATAAGGGACTATTGGCTTCACTCTATTTGATTTCTAATATCAGATCGTATTTATTTGATATAAAATCTATCTGATATTCGACTAAACTCTACTGATTTATAATCAGACTAGACTTGAGGATTATATATCATTGAGTATCCGTAAGAGCGGACCAGAATTAACAATATCAGCTATCCCAAAAGAATACATTGCCTTCTGTGTTTGTCCTAATGTGGGCTTATATTCTTTGTTAACAAGCATGAACACTGGCTTGTTTTACATCTACATGGCTCAAAAGCAGCCATGGTTTAAAATTCAAATTTGAACTTTCTTGTGACTCATTTCACGGAGCTAATTCAGAATTTGAATTTTTTCTAACACCATTATTTAGATGAAGGTCCTCTGTGTAGGTAAAGGAGACCCTTTTAAGACCTATCCCCATGCCTCAATTTTCTGTGATTAGCAGTTTCTTTCGCCGAATTTCTCGCCTTATGCAGAGTTCCAGTCACAGCTGGGTAACAACTCTTTTTTTTGCTTACTTTGGCGACTTTTGCTAAGCTTCCACATTTGTTTTCTTACTTATAAGGTTACTTTTCTCGTTTTTTCCATCCCTTTCCTCAAGTACTGTAATTATATATTTATATATCTTCTCCTTCCCTTTGCTTGTAAATCTACCTAACTAACCTAGTATTTGTTAGGTTTAACAAAGGTAATTCTATTGCTTATTACGTCGTAAGATGCCATATTTTCGAAGCATCTCTACTCCTAAAACACTCGGAAATGGCAGCTTCTAACCTATAATTGTTCAGACCACAATTTATGTGCTTCCTTTGCTAAATTGTAGCAGTGTTATCCTTGAACAATAAGTTTATAGCCTGTACCTGTAGTAAGGCTGAATTAGGACCTTATTTGCTACTATTATGCCTAAAATTCTTCTGTTTCTACCAACGTTTCATCGGTCAAGCTAGATTTTGTTTTTCTTTACGTATTATCTTTCATTTTATTCTTTCAATTCACGGTACAAATACTTTATTATTTAGTAATATACGGCACTACTACATTGCATTTATTACTAACACTAAAAAAAACTACTAATTATACACTTGCTTCTACTTGCTAAAAACTAGATACTGATTTTTTTTGATTTTTTTTTTACAATTCTTGATTAAGCCTTTTTTCCATTTGTTCTATGGTCCCAAATCTTTGAGGATACACAAATCTATTTCTAATAGCCAAAGTTTGAGCAAAGCTGCTCGAAGTTTTGCTAATTTGAGCGCCGCTAAAAAAGATGTCAATTTGCGAACCCCTTCTGATAAAGTCATTTCGATTATTTTTTTTTTTTGCAACCTTATTTAGTCTCCTCGACCCACTTTTTCCAACGGCCACCAGTTGGGGGGGTTGTAATCGTAGATGCCTTTATTCTCCCTTCATAGGGGAGATAGACTCTGGCCCTAAGGTATTTAAACTTTGGTAGCGTGCCTTAGGCTATGACCGAACTAATGAGGAGTACCGACTGGGTATATTCGAGGGGCTAAAGGTAGATTGTGGAGAGGTTGTCTAAAATACAATACTTTTATTCATTTAACATATAATAATAACAGATATAGATATTCTAATGGGACTGGCTGTCCCAAGTATATCACAAGTCTCAGAAACTAAAACAATATATAATAAGATACAGACACTTACAATGATCCGACAAAATCCCAAGGTATTTCTAACGAGCAAATAAACGGGCAGAGGTTTACCCGGCAAGTCAAAAGGTCTGCCTTCAGTCTCAAAAATCGGGGTATATATTTGAAAAACTAACCACGTCCTTCCGGTACATTGACGCATTTAGCCAGGAAATTGGTTATTGAGCAAGTTCCCTCCAAGCCCACACATTCCACGATTTGTATCTTTATCTTAAAAAGTGGTATTTTGAAACTTTGTTTTTGCGTCTTAATATATTTTTATTCAATTAATAATTAACTAAATTAGAAAGCTTTACCACATAGGCTTCGTATTCCAGATGCGGTTTATCGAAGACGGCAAACAAATGTCTGGAATCTTAGATTCTGGAAATCCTGCTGGTGAAGCCCGGCTTTAAATTTATCAATGGTCTTCAGGTCATAAAATTCAGATACATTGAAAAATTAAAAAACAATCAACAAAAAAAAACAGTTACCACTCATATTTACAAAGCAATTCAGACGATGAAGTGCTTAGAATCTGAGATGTGTTTGAAACTGACAGCTTTTGAAATTTGTCCGTCAGTTTCCGTTTTTAGGTTTTAAATCTAAACCCTTCAAATTTGCATTTTTAAGAGGAAATTTGCCGCTTTTAGAACACTAATTGGGCTGGTCTTTAAATAAGGGTTAAGCCGCTTACAATTATTTCTGGCAAATTTTCAAGCAATTAATTTAGGATTTTTTTTTAACTGATTTTTTCTGGTTTCTCTCTCGTTTATATTCAAGGGAATCAAAGACCAATACAATCTTTGTCACTTCAAAACGGAAATGATGTAGTCAGCTACCAGTTTAGTTGTAAAAATATGTAAATTGAAAAGTGCACCTCAAATTGGACTAGGGCTGCCAATAAAAAGAAAACTTATATAACATACAATAATTAGTTTGAAAAAAATAACATTGAGTCAATATTCTTCAGGTCAGGCAAATCATACAAATTGAAAAGCAAGAAGAAAAACATGTAGTCACATTAAAAAAAAAGCCACCCTTAAAAGGCTTCAATTGTCCTCGGCTTCATCCAAATTTAAAGTATCCATTAGTGTCGACTTCTGACTGAAAGGGTTTACTTGTTTCCACTTCTTGACAGCTCTAGTCAAATTGCTGGGGATCACCCAGTACTGGACTCCACTTGACGACCTGAGAACAAGTTGCTTCGTTTTCATAAGGGACGAAACACTCGTGACATTTAGCCTATTCTGGTTTTTAGCCTATTCCAACAAAATCAAGAACTGTATCTCTGCTCCAGCACTTGAATGGGGCAAGCTGCACAGAGTCAGAAAGTATTTGGGCAAGTATGGAAAACGTTCTTTTCCAGCAGCGCCTTTAAAAAGGGACAAGGCTAACTAACAAACGTGACAGCTGTTATGAGAGTCTGGGCAAATTATCTGAAAACAAATTAAGCCGGCATGCCAGTCTTGGTTTTAAATAGTTTGCCTTTCAAAGCAAGTATCAAGAAGAGCCGAGAGAAAAGTAGAGATTTTTAAACGCTAAGGTTGACGCGAAATCTCAAAAATGAGAGTAATAGTAGCCATAATATCTAACGTAATTGAAATCAGATTTTTTAATGAATGGACCCTGATTTTGTTTCCCTGAATTAATGGAAAATAACAAAAGTTTTGTTAACTACAAATCATGACTTTTAACTAGATTTCGGGAAATTTACTAGATCCTCTAAATTTACCAGATTTGTCTTTACCAGATCTAGTAAAATCCTACTGACGGTGGCAACCCTGTGCAAGAATCTTTCTGTGCGGTGAAAAACGCAAACGTGTTTGTATCTATCTCTGTGTGAGAAATTTTTATATTCTTATCACTTATAAGTGAAGATCACCTAGTGATCTTCGGTACGAAATACTTGGCAATGAATAGGACAGAGACAGACATTTAACTGAATTGTGTAGTAGAAGCCTTCAATTTTTTTCAGCTGTTTAGTTCAACTATTTTGTGTTGTTGCAATAATTTGTAGGATCATAGACGATAAGTCAGTCAAGCGGTTTACACTTATTGAATTCAATTTTTATGTTCTGTTAATTGAGGGTTGACTTCAATTCAAAGAAGAAAAGAGCAAGCAAAGCTAAGAGTGTATTTTTGCGCCACTATGTTAACCAGTCACTGGGCCAGTGAGTGCTAAACTTTACGCGTCTTTTCATTGATTTACGTGAATGGAGCTCTTGAAGCCTAGTGACTGAAAATCTCACTGGTGACATCACACAACGACTCAGCAACGCAAAAACATCCACTAAGCTCACTGGTGTCCCACAAGAATGTCTAGTGACCTCTTCAGTGACTGGGCCAATGACGCAAAATGACCAGTGACTGGGCCAGTGATGCGCTCTAACCTTTCCGTTCATATTTTTTCTTTGAACTCATGGCAATGGAAAAATGAAAAGTCATACATAACCATCATACTAAAAACGAAATTGATACCAAAACTTCCATTATCTTAAATCCTATGCAATCATTAGCAATATCACAATCTAATTTCACTTTTTTTTTTCTTACTTAAATTTATGTTACATCATTAGATAAATTGAATTTGGACGCACTTCCTCATTTTAGTTATTTCATTCCCACTAATTTTTGATTGTAAATGTGCTTTCACGCTGATACTCTAAATGCTCGTGTTTTATTATAAAGGTGCTTTCATATTGATACTTAAAATGCTAGTTGACTGTTCCTATGCCCTTGTCTTTGGAGACATCTTATAGAAAAATTTACTGAGAGTTGCGAGAGTTCTCGTGAAACTTATTCTATTCAGGTTGTGATAAACAGATTAGATGATATAGCTGTTTTATTGTTTTTCCACTAGTTTTTGCCAAATAAATTATTTGAAAAAGTTAGTATCTGAACAACTATTAGTTGTGTTTATCTTAGGGTCCTCAATAGCTACGATCTATTTCCGTGGCAATCTCTTCGGCATTTTCGGAGAAAAGAAAATTTTCAAGCGCTTGAATGCACTGTAATAATCCAGGTAATCCATTTTATGAAAAAAGGATGAAAAACTTTCAATGTAGACGAGTATTGCTGTCTCTTTTTTCTTTTTCTAAAAAAAACTGAAGGTTTTTCCTCTTTTCTTTTTCCGTTCATTTTTCACGCTATCAACAAAGACTTCTCAGAAAAAAAGAGAAGAAAGTACTCTGTAAAACGAGTTCCCATTTTAAACAGTAAGCACCATTTGCGTTTTAGCGGGTTTTTAGGAGGGGGGCTGAAAGGTTGGCAAGAGTGGAAGTGCTGCACAAAGCCGGAAATCAGCACCGACTAAGTAAAATCAAAAAAAAAATTTTACAGTTGATAGATGGCATTAAATCCGACTTTTCATGGACATGGGAAACCACGCGGGGGGGATCCCAAGTGGATTGGCCAATATTTTCAATTTGAAAAGCTTGTTGATATGAGCGAGAGCGACGCGAAGCGTCGCGAGCGGCAAATTTTTGGAAAATGACACTTTTTATACAAAATTGACACTATTTTGCTAACCAAAGTGGCACAAAAAAACCAGCTGAGTAGCAACCCTGGCGTTTGATACCATATGCCATATAGTTTTAAATGAAAAATTGTCAAATTGTGGCATACGAGGTCAAACTAATGCTTTAATAATGTCATATTTAAAAGATACAATTCAGTGTATTGATGGGGGCAATGTTAAATCATTGTCTTCAAACCAGTCACGTAATGTTGAGATACCCCAAGGTTCAATTCTACGCCCTCTATTGTTTCTAATTTATGTTAATGATATTAGTAATTCCCCTGTTTTTTCCTGGTCATATAGCCTTACGGGGGAGAATATATTGAAGTATTTGTCATTTTTATGTGTAATTTACCGTTAATTTTGGTATTCAGTGATATATTTCTTGTTTTGTCTTTTTCAGTAAATTCAATTCAGTTGTGGACCTAGGGCTGGCTGCACTATTCACTGATGACACGGCTCGTATTGTTTCTGGAGTTGATGAGGATATTGTAAAACATAATATAACTCTTGCATTTGATAGACTAGTAGCAAGGTTTACGGTAAATAGACTAGCTTTGAATACATCAAAACTAAATTTATAGTCTATTCACGTACATCACAAGCCCTTCCAGGTCTTAAACTGATTGCGGTAAGTCCGTTGATATTTTTTATTACCTAAGTATACTGGTTGACTCGAACTTAAGTTAGAAGCTACATATTAATAGTCTAAGATTCAAGCTTGGAAGGAACATAGGTATTATGCACCGTATGAAATTCATTTTGCCTCTGGAACCTATGTGTTCTGTTTATTTTGTTCTTGTTCATTCTTACCTAAATTACTGTCCACTTATTTACTTGAATACTTTCAGATCCCATTTTATTCCACTCCAAAGACAACAAAATAAGGCGCTTTGTATTCTAAAAGGCTTTCTTCCTTCCCCAGCGTCTCTTCCAAACAAGTTCTCTATAAAGAGTTTATATTCTTTATTGAATATTCTTCCTGTTGAACTGGCAGTTACTTTTCATTCGTTCTTATTCAAAGTTAAGCACAATCTCCTGAAATTGCCTAGCTATTTCTTTTCTTTTGTTCTCAATTTCTGTGTCGTCTTCACATTTAATTCGCAATACACGCAAACTAAGCCTGCCATTAATAATTTGAGAGGGGTCCCATTTTTCTCTAAGAAATAGTGTGATTGCAGCATGGACCCAATATGAGTCTGCTTTCGACTGGTCGTTAGGAACTTCAAAAAATAAGTTATATTCCTTCCTTTTGGATAGTTATTAGTTATTGTAATTATATATTTATTATTATTATCAATTCTATTTTTTTTTGATTTTGGGTCCTTTTCTCGGGTCTTCATTTTCCTCTTGTTGTCCCATTGCTGGTTGATTTTTTTCTTTTTTAATCGTCGTGTGGGATTTCTGGTGTGGCGTGGTGAGTAATTAGTATTATGCCTTTTTTTCACTCTCTTCTAGCTTTGATTAATCATCCATATATTTCGTTTTTTATTACTTTAGTTGTTTTATCTGTGCAAAACGAGCTTGTCACTCTGTCACATATTGGCATACTTAGTATGTTATGAATATATGATTGGAAAATAAATGAACCTGAACTTGTGTCCTAATTGTGCCTATCTTGGGCTTGAGCCGATCCTCCTTCTGTGGGTAAAATATTACTAATTTGGCTAGTGGGTTTCGTTCAACAAAAGCTGGTCAGCAGTTTTGGTCTCAGGGTTCCGTTCCAGATCGGATCTCTGTAAGGTAAGGCCTGTATTCTTGTTCCCTATATCCTGAAGAAGGCTGGCTGGATCTCAATTAAATTTGGTACGGATTCGTCACTTTTTCTTTTGTTACGTCCTTTAATAGACATTTTTTTAATGTTCTTCCACAACTCTGACTCCCAAGCCAGAGCTGCTGCAATACCAGAGGTTAATACCAGAGGCTGCAATACCAGAGGTGTCACCAGAGGTTAAGTCATACATGTCACCTGTCTTCGAAGTTAGCAAAAATATTATGAAACTAAAAAGAAATAGCGCCCCTTATTTTTTTTGTAACCACCTCTACCCTGAAATTAAAAAATAATAAATATTTTTGTAATGAAAAACAAAAAATTACTGGGGAAAGAGATATCTTTATCTAATAAAGGATACAGATTTCTAAAAGACTGTGTTTTAGAAATCTTCAGATCTCATTCAGGGACAGTGGAAGCACCTTAGGAAAATGACCTTAGGAAAATGAATAAAATTACATAGATGGAATAAGAGTATATTTGTCTCTGGGAGGAGGGGGGTTGTATTTTTCCTTGACATTGTTGGGTTCCAGGGAGGATGTGGTTATCCTCTTGTCTTGCGTGTAGCTTTTCCTTACATTTTTGCAAATCAGTTGAACAAACTAAGGTAATCAAAATTCAAGGCAGGTCGATATTCCTCGCTAGCCAAAATTCAGTACCGAATTATAGATTCTAGTTTGGCCGCAATAAAATATTTATGCCCTTTTCTACCCCACATCAGTCTAATTTAGAAACCAACACCGACATTAATAAATCTAATTTACACAGCTTAGGTATTCAAAATAATTTCGGTATTCCTGTACTAAACGTATTCTCTTATATACTGCTAGTTTGGTTAATGCTAATGAAATAAAATAAAATAAAATAGGATGAATATATAATAGTTTAGAAACAAATTTAGGCTATATATTTTCACATTAGAGGGGGGGGGTAAAGCATAGCATATATTATTACGTAAACTAACCTAACCTAGGTACCCTTTCCACCCTAAACCCCAAAAAACAATAGTTTAAATATCGTATACGCAATACATTGAATTACTCTATAGCGGTGTCTTGAATTAACCCGTCAAAAGTAGGTTTTTCGTGACTAGTTTCCATTGCAGTATATAAAAGAGTACGTTTAGTACAGGAGTACCATAATTTCTAACCCAAAATATGTCGATTTTGGTTTTTTTAAATTTATTTTTAAATGTATCTATTTATCTAATTTTAAATTTATCCCTGAGCAGTACCAATTTGTTTGACTTCAATCTCCAATTTCAAGGACAGTAAAGTGGAAGAACGGTCTCAGATACTTGAAAAGCCATTATCGATGTCTTTTGATGGCTGTTAATGAATCTCACGGTATCTGCTATAATAACTGGGCTCCTCCAAATATCCGCTTTAATGACTATAATGACTGGGCTACGAATATCCAACACGCGAACTCAACAGTCAGATAAATGACCAGATATGTAATATATTTGGAGACTATGAGATACCATCGCTGTCGTTGTCGTGTTAAAAGGTCGTAAAATATCTAGGAACCCCGAGAATTGTGTATATTCTTAGCTTCAGTCTACAATCACAGAGCACAGTCATGGTGAAATAGAACTGTCGTAGATACCCAAAGGTCTATTATATATATATATATATATATATATATATATATATATATATATATATATATATATATATATATATATATATATATATATATGCCCTTCTGATGAGCCCTAAATGGAAGGTTCTACTTGGAAATATTTTGCTCGATTTAAGGTGCTTTTGCTGGTAAATTTACAACGACTTACGTTTATTGATGACGACTTTGCATGGATTTGGACATTTCTATTTGGTTGACGGTTCGGGTATACTGTTTGGTCCTAGGTAGTTGGATAGATGGGTAAGGTAAAAGCCTCGTTCAAGTGCACATTTGTCTCAATTGGTGGTTTAGGACGACAGTTTTTTTTTTTTTTTTTTTTTTTTTTTTTTTTTTTTTTTTTTTTTTTTGGCCAAGTAATTAGGCAGGGCTGCCTAGTTGCCTTTCAATTTTTTCAGCCACTTAAAAAGGCCACTAGAACTTTTAATTTCCGCCTGAATCAGCCCTCACACAATATTCTAGGACCACTGGGTCGAGACTGATCACCCCTGAAAAAGAAAAAAAAATCGCGCATCTGTCAACTTTCTTCTGGCAAAAAAATACAAAATCCCACATTGTTGCAGATATGAGCTTGAAACATCTAGAGTAGGGTTCTTTGATACGTTGAATCTGATTATGCTGATTTTCATTAGCATTCCATGACTTTTAGGAGGTACTTCCCCCTTTTTCGAAAATAAAGCGAATTTTCTCAGGCTTGTAACTTTTTATGGTTAAGACTAAACTTGATGAAACTTATATATTTGAAATCAACATAACCATCCGATTCTCTTGATGTGTCTATCGGTATCAAAAGTCCGTTTTTAGGGTTTCAGTTACTATTGAGTCGGGTCACTCCTTACTTACAGTTCGTTACCACAAACTGTTTGATATGGTAACAATGACACTCAGAACTAAATTAAAAAAAAATGGGATACTAAAAGATTATTATGTTTTTTCAATATAAGTTACCACTATCCTCAATAAAAGCAGCAATAGATAATTTATTTTAACTTAGAAATAAACAACCGTGAGGCTGCGGAGCTAACGGTTAAACATTTATTTAATTTTTTTTGTAGCTCAGAAAAGCATAGTCATAAATAGAACATGAATTCTAGAAAATCATAAGTTTGCGCGTAGTTTGGACGCCAATAGGAGGAGTAATTTAATATTATAATAGGAAATGAGGTAATTCTTTTTATTAACAGAGAGCAAGTCATCACCCATTCATCTTTTTTGTGTCTACCCCTTATATATTGAATGCTACTTTTGTTATGGTTTTGTATTCTGCAGAACTTGTAGTGTTTATTTTAATTTTATTGATTTATTGATTTTATTGAAAAACTTGTTTTCTTATTTATTTTTTTTGTAGCTCAGAAAAGCAGTCATAAAATAATAGAACATGAATTCTAGAAAATCAATAAATCACCCTCATCATAACTCATCACTCATTCATCTTTTTTGTGTCTACCCCTTATATATTGAATACTACCTTTGTTATGGTTTTGTATTCTGCAGAACTTGTAGTGTTTATTTTAATTGGTTTTGTATTCTGCAGAACTTGTAGTGTTTATTTTAATTTTATTGATTTATTGATTTTATTGAAAAACTTGTTTTCTTATTTAATTTTTTTTTAGCTCAGAAAAGCAGTCATAAAATAATAGAACATGAATTCTAGAAAATCAATAAATCACCCTCATCATAACTCATCACTCATTCATCTTTTTTGTGTCTACCCCTTATATATTGAATACTACCTTTGTTATGGTTTTGTATTCTGCAGAACTTGTAGTGTTTATTTTAATTGGTTTTGTATTCTGCAGAACTTGTAGTGTTTATTTTAATTTTATTGATTTATTGATTTTATTGAAAAACTTGTTTTCTTATTTAATTTTTTTGTATCTCAGAAAAGCAGTCATAAAATAATAGAACATGAATTCTAGAAAATCAATAAATCACCCTCATCATAACTCATCACTCATTCATCTTTTTTGTGTCTACCCCTTATATATTGAATACTACCTTTGTTATGGTTTTGTATTCTGCAGAACTTGTAGTGTTTATTTTAATTTTATTGATTTATTGATTTTATTTTATTGAAAAACTTGTTTTTGAAATTAATTTTTTTGTAGCTCAGAAAAGCAGTCATAAAATAGAACATGAATTCTAGAAAATCAGAAGTTTGTGCGTAGTTGGGACGCCAATTGGAGGAGGAGCAGGAAATGAGGTAATTTTTTGTATTAACAGAGAGCAAGTCATCACCCATTCATCTTTTTTGTGTCTACCCCTTATATATTGAAAACTACCTTTGTTATGGTTTTGTATTCTACAGAACTTGTAGTGTTTGTTTTAATTTTATTGATTTATTGATTTTATTGAAAAACTTGTTTTCTTATTTAATTTTTTTGTAGCTCACAAAAGCAGTCATAAATAGAACATGAATTCTAGAAAATCAATAAATCACCCTCATCATAACTCATTACCCATTCATTTTTTTTGTCTACCCAATATATTGAATACCACCTTTGTTATGGTTTTGTATTCTGCAGAACTTGTAGTGTTTATTTTAATTCTATTGATTTATTGATTTTATTTTATTGAAAAACTTGTTTTTTTATTTATTTTTTTGTAGCTCAGAAAAGCAGTCATAAATAGAACATGAATTCTAGAAAATCAGAAGTTTGTGCGTAGTTGGGACGCCAATTGGAGGAGGAGCAGGAAACGAGGTAATTTTTTGTATTAACAGAGAGCAAGTCATCACCCATTCATCTTTTTTGTGTCTATCCCTTATATATTGAATACTACTTTTGTTATGGTTTTGTATTCTGCAGAACTTGTAGTGATTATTTTAATTTTATTGATTTATTGATTTGATTCAAAAACTTGTTTTCTTATTTAATTTTTTTGTAGCTCTGAAAAGCAGTCATAAATAGAACATGAATTCTAGAAAATCAATAAATCACCGTCATCATAACTCATCACCCATTCATCTTTTTTTTGTCTACCCCTTATATATTGAATACCACCTTTGTTATGGTTTTGTATTCTGCAGAACTTGTAATGTTTATTTTAATTTTATTGATTTATTGATTTTACTTTATTGAAAAACTTGTTTTTTTATTTAATTTTTTTGTAGCTCAGAAAAGCAGTCATAAATAGAACATGAATTCTAGAAAATCAGAAGTTTGTGCGTAGTTGGGACGCCAATTGGAAGAGGAGCAGGAAATGAGGTAATTTTTTATATTAACAGAGAGCAAGTCATCACCCATTCATCTTTTTTTGTGTCTACCCCTTAGATATTGAAAAATACCTTTGTTATGGTTTTGTATTCTGCAGAACTTGTAGTGTTTATTATAATTTTATTGATTTGTTGATTTTATTTTATTGAAAAACTTGTTATTTTTATTTATTGGGACGCTAATTGGAGGAGGAACAGGAAATGAGGTAATTTTTTGTATTAACAGAGAGCAAGATCTATCTATTTTAATCATTACCACTTTCAGTTTTTTTTTTTTACGTTTTATAGGCACGGAAGATTTTATCAGAGCAAGCCGTAAATTAGTTAGGATGAAGGCAATTATATGATTTTTTGTTAGTTATTGTGATTTTGCAGAGGTATACAAATTTACGCTTGCTTCTAGAGAGAGGCTGGCAAAAACTTCAGTCTTATTTGTTTTTTGTTTTTTCTTCTACTTGGGTAAAAAAAAACTGATGAAAACATTAAACATTATTTTTGATGACATTAAACAGATGACATTAAGTTTTCCAAAGAAATCTAAAGAGATATTATAAGAGCTATCTTATATGACATTTTTGTTAAAACAAACAGAAATGTGCTAAGCAAAGAATTGAATGGAACGGATTGGATTGGATCAAAGAAATGGATTTCTAAGACTTTATTGGGGTCAAGCCAGAAACTCTTTCCTGGCCTTTAGTACGTGCATAACTGTCAAGACTATACCAGAAACGAGTTTTAAATGAGCTGTGGGACATAGTCTCACAAAATTTTAGAACATCAGTTTATCTACCATGATTAACCAGCCCAAGCCCAGAGGTGGGAGTACTTTTTTTTAAGATTTACCAGAAAATTTCGTTGAGAGAAATGTGCTTTTATTCAAAAGCTATCTTTCACTTTTGATGGTTTTAACAGAATATTACACACATTGGTTAAGAAAAGTGTCTATTTCTTATTGAACTAATTTGTTTCTTTTTAATATAGCATTTATCGGACGTTATTACAACCGTTCTAGAGAATTTGATTTAAAACAATTTTAAGGGTATAGAAATGAACTTTTATGTAAATTTGTAACTTACAGCCTTTAAAAGGGTCACCTCATCGATACACGTCAACTCGATGCCTCATGCTCTCCAAATAAAAAGCTCTGGTCATTTACATTTGGAATTCTTGATTTCGTGTCTTGGATATTTGAAGTCCAGTAATTACAGCGGATATTTGGATCCCAGTCATTATAGGGGATATCGTGTGATCCGTTAATAGCCATCAAGGATACTGATTATTGCCTTTCAAGTATATGGAGCCATTTCTCACGCTTTACCGTTGCTGATATTGCAGGCTGAAGTTAAGATCGTGACAATTCTCAGGGATTTCTTAATAAATTGTATGGGCTTCAAGCACGTTAATGCCTACATATACAGTCTCTAAATAAATTGAATAGCAGCCCCATTACCTGGCTGATTTTTGAATTCACACGTTACACATTCGAACCCCAGTCATTATAACGCGTTTATATATATATATATATATATATATATATATATATATATATATATATATATATATATATATATATATATATATATATATATATATATATATATATATATAACCATCAAGGATTATATATATATATATATATATATATATATATATATATATATATATATATATATATATATATATATATATATATATATATATATATATATATATATATATATATATATATATATATACATATATATATATCCCTTGAAATATTTTTGCAATTACCAGCCGCTGGGCTCCAGTACTTGGCACGAGGCCGGCTTCTATATATAGATTCTCAATGTCGCTTGTCTTCTAACCGCAGACAATTTGCTGTCTTTTCATACTGCAGTCTTTTCAAAGATATTTGATTATTAAAGCAAGTTCTATTTCTAACAACAATATCTACTAAGCTTCAATTTTTTTTTAAAGTTTTTTAATTGTTGTAATCCCTTGTTAAACTATATAGCCTACAAATATTTTTGCAACTATCAGTTTTTACTCTATACGCAATTTAATGTCTTTTCATACTGTATCTTTTCAAAGATAGTTGATTATTAAAGCAAGTCCAATTTCTAACAACGATTTCTACTAAGCTTCGAATTTTTGGTTTTCTTTTTTAAGATTTTGAATTATTTTAATCCTTTGTTAATATATATACAAATATTTTTGCAATTACCTGTTTTTTGCTCTTTACGCAATTTAATGTCTTTTCGTTCTGAAGTCCGTTCAAAGATACTGGATTATTACCGCAAGTCCGATTTCTAACAACGATTTCTACTGAGCTTCAAACTTTTTGTTTTCTTTTTTAAGGTTTTTGATTTGTTGTAATCCCTTCTCAAAATATATGCAATTATTTTTGGAATTACCAGTTTTTTGCTCCTTAAGCAATTTAATGTATACTTTTATGTGCATAAAATCTTCAATTTTTCCGCATAACGATACATTCACTCTTGGTTAGGGGGGGGGGGGGAGAGAATGATATAATTCATCAAAATTTTGATTTCTTTTTTAAGGTTTTGGAATTGTTGTAATCCCTTGTCAAAATATATGCAAATATTCTTGCAATTACCAGTTTTTTGCTCCTTAAGCAATTTAATGTATACTTTTATGTGCATAAAATCTTCAATTTTTCCGCATAACGATACATTCACTCTTGGTTAGGGGGGGGGGGGGAGAGAATGATAAAAGTCATCAAAATTTTGATTTCTTTTTTAAGTTTTTGGAATTGTTGTAATCCCTTGTCAAAATATATGCAAGTATTTTTGCAATTACCGGTTTTTTGCTCTTTAAGCAATTTAATATAAACTTTTCCATAAACGGCACGCGACAGACTTTTATATATGGATTCTCATTGTCGCTTATCTTCTAACCGCAGACAATCTGCTGTCTTTTCATACTGAAGCCTTTTCAAAGATATTTAATTATTAAATAAGTCCGATTTCTAACAACGATATCTACTAAGCTTCAAACTTTTGGTTTTTATTTTTAAGGTTTTTGAATTATTGTAATCCCTTGTCAAAATATATACGAATATTTTTGCAATTACCAGTTTTTGCTCTTTAAGCAATTTAATGTAAACTTTTACATGCATGAAAATCTTCAATTTTTTCACATAAGCGTGACAAATGTGACAACCTTATTGCAATGCTGGTGTAATTTAGATCGTTTTTTTTGGGCCAGAATATCCCAGGATACAAATTTTCTAGAAAAAATCGGAATTATTGTGTTTTTCAAAGATATTTGATAATTGAAACAAGTCTGATTTCTAACACTGATTGTCTACTAAGCTCCAAACTTTTGGTTTTCTTTCTTAATGTTTTTGAATTGTTTTAACACAAATTGTTGTTGAATTGATTATTACAGCCAGTCCGATTTCTAACAACGATTTCTACTAAGCTTCAAGCTTTTGATTTTCTTTTTTCTAACCACGTGTGTCTTTACTCTTCATTTTAATTTTTGACTCGCTCAGATTCTCGGTGTCGCTTGTTTTCTAACCGCATTTGTCTTTCTTCTTCATTTTTTATTTTGATTACTTCAGACAATTTAGCAATGCCCATTGCTTTAGCTGCTCGTATTGGTCTTGTCTCATTTGACGGTCCAGGTTGATTTTCACTCATTGTGGATTTAATTTTTTCGAACTGTTCTCTCAGTCTTTTCACGTTTGATAGTTCAGGTGATTCCAAAGAATCATCATTTATAATAAATGCAATTTTTTGTCTTTAGGTCTTCCTCAAGGCATTATATAGCTATAGCATTATATAGCATTAAAGGCATTATATATATTATATGGCATTATAAACCTATAGGCCTTATTCACGTATCTAGTTGTTTTTATCAAACACAAACAAATGAATTTCAAAATTGTCAGGTATTTAACTAGTTTGAATTAAAACATTAAAATTATTGCTCAGGCAACATAAATATTTTTCCAGTTTACATAATAACTAACGATTCTGAACTGAACTTAAAGAAATTTCAATTTTTTTTTTCATCTCTTAAATACTTTCCATTTGTAGTGTTGTATGTGTCATAAATACAAAATGATACTTTCACTCTTGTGGTGGGGAGGGGGAGAATGTTATAATTCATCAAACTTTTCGTTTTCTTTTTTAATGTTTTTGAATTGTTGCAATCTCTTGCCTAAATATATGCAAATATTTTGCAATTATCAGTTTTTTGCTCTTTAAGCCATTTAATATAAACTTCTCCACACATGAAAATCTCCAATTTTTCTACATAAAGTTTGACAACGTCATTGCAATACGGATCTATATAAAAATACAGAGCGCAAGTGCACTGATCCAAAATAGAAAAACTAGACGTTACGCAAATGAGAATTTTGGAAAACGTTCCCATCTTGAATGTAGTCATCGAACGTCCATTTAAACCTAAAAAGAGAGCCATATGTTGGGCTGGGCTTACTTTTGAGAGGTCGTACCAAATAAAACGAATCCAAATCACACACAAAAATACTAAAATGATTTATTTTCCTACTGTAAAAATTATCTTGAAAAGACATATTTCAACCACGGGCGTAGGGAGGGGGGCGGGGGGCAGCTTCCCCCCCCCCTAGACCTTCAAATTTACATTAGATATGGCTGAAAAAGCAGATGGTTTGGAAAAAGCAGTTGATAAAACTCCATGACACTATCGACTGCCCCCCTCCCCTAGACAATATGCTGACTAATGCTGCCTACGCCCATGGTTTCAACTGTACTAAAACAAAATGGCTTTTTGTCTGTGTTCAGAATTTGTAGATATATGTTGCGTGTGCACAAAAGAAATAATATGTGTGCGTTTTAAGTTTTAATTTCGCTCTTTGCTTCCGCCAGAAGAAAGTTTTTTTCGCGGTAATTCCTCTAAAGCTTGGGTGTAAAAGTTACAAATCGCCTGAAAACGATGCATTTTGCTCTTTTTATTTGGCTTCTCTTCCCCAAATTTGTCATTCCTTTGAGTTTTTTTTTTTATGTGGAAACCAATAATGAGCTTGATTAAAAAAAAAAACAAAAAAAAAACTAAACCATGCTTTTAAATTAATTTTCATTAATGCTTGTTTGTTTGAACGACTCCTTCTTCTTCTGAGCTTTTAATCTCTTTTTAAAAAATTAAACACTCAACTTTAATTATTTAAAATATATTCTATCTCTTTCTTTCATTCGTTATCATCCTTGCTGATAGCCTATTAGTATAATTAATAAAACTAACTGGCTAGTGATACGCTTAAAAAAAGTAAATAACTTTCTTTTTATATTTGATTTAAACATGCAGTGTCACAACGGAACATGCACGGAAGCGATAAATTTGCTTTTCTGCTTCGCAAGAGACAACCTAGAAAATGTCCACTTCTAATAATTTTTAGAAAAAAACAGAAGGTTCTATTTAATATGCGTTCCAAATATATAAAACTCATTAAGTTAAGTTACCCATGGGGGAGAAGCTTGAATAGCTGTGTGGCTTAATTCTACAATGAGTTGTTAGTAGTATTAGTAGTTAGAATTGGTAATTATACGGAAACTTTTCGAGGGGGACTTTCATGGGGGAGGTTTTACGGAGAAAAAATTCTCTACGGGGGGGGGGGGGTATTCCCGGTATGATTTGAAAAACGATCAGACATTAGACAAAAAAAGAAAAAGTTCAATGAAAGAAAGGAGAATTTTCCAGGGGGGGGGGGATTGCCATGGGGAATTTTCAGCAAGGAGGGAATAATCGAGACAGAAGTTTCTGGGGAAAGGGGGGAGAGAATTTAAGGAGGGTTGAATTTTGTGCGAAAAGAATTTTTCGCTGAGGAAAAATTTTCTAGCGGAGATTTTACACGGAGAGGGGAGGTGAATTTCCCGGCAAAATTTGAAAAGTAATCAGAATTTGAATAAAAAAAAAACAGGTTTTTTCAACTGAAACTAAAGAACAACATTAAAGCTTAAAACGAGCAGAAATTATCCCGTATATGAGGAGGGCTGCCCATTCCTGAGTCTTCGCTCTTTACGCTAAAGTTTAACTTTTTGGCCCATGACTCATAGAACACAACGGCTGTTTAATTGGAATAAGAGGCTTTTTTAAAGCACTAAAAACCTTAGTTTGACAAGCCAATCGAATCCTGACAATCAAATCTAATCCTTTTACCAATCCAAAATATATTATGTTCCATCGTTTTTCAACCCACCTATCCCCTAAGGCAGTCAAATAGATTTTTGCAGAAAGGGGGAAAGGCAGCCAAACTTTTCTAAGGAGGGTGGCTAGGGTAAAATTGTCGTAATTTTGCAAAGTTGAATTAATTTTTTGTATTTTATACATATTTCCGGTCTTTTGAAGAGGAAAATCTTGACCCAGTTACCTAAAGAAAGACAAGCACGAGGTCACTCCAAGAAGCTTCATAAGTTCAGAGTTAACTGCAGAATCAGACAAGACTTTTTAGCCAAAGGATCATCAGTGATTAGAACTCTTGAAGGGAGGAGACCGTGTCTTCAACATCAGCCCAAGTTTTCAAAAAGAGAATTGATAAAGAATGGGAAGCCAAACCTTAAAGATACGACTGGAGCTGTCCAATTTACTAAAACTGTAAAATTTAGCTAAAATTAACTCCCCTTTTTCTTACCTAAGACAACAATCCACTTTTCAGAAACTTTAGCTTCCAATTTAAAATTTAGCTCTAAGTTGAAGAGTCACAGACCCCTTTGGTGCCCAAATGAGAAACAGATCCAAAATTTTTATCTGCACTTATTAAGTAAGTAAGTATATTTATAACCCCCAATATAAGGAAAAAGAATGCAAAGTAAAGAACAAAAGAAAAAAACAATATGTATATATACATATATATGTAGCAAGGCCGTATCCAGGGGGGGGGGTTACCCGGTCTGAATCCCCCCCCCCGAAATTTTTGACCGAGTCGAAAATAAGTAGAAAATTAGTAAAACCTAGGTAAAAATCAAATAACCCCCCCCCCGAATATATATATATATATATATATATATATATATATATATATATATATATATATATATATATATATATATATATATATATATATATATATATATATATATATATATGTATATATATATATATATATATATATATATATATATATATATATATATATATATATATATATATATATATAAGCTGCAAGGAATGAAAATAAAAGCACAACATAAACAACATCCCTTTGTCAGCCACTATGTCTATTACAACCCTCAGATCTTTAGCGATGTTGTCAAGCAGCACTAGTGGGTCGGCAAGTCCAAAATGAGAGATAATAGGGAGGTTTCTGAAATACCGTTATACGCTATTGCGCTCACCTTATTCTTTTAGGGTAACCTTAAATGATGATAGTGATGTAAAATAAGATAAAAATCTTCCATTTAAATTTTTGATCTCTGATCTTTTACGCTATTCGGAGTGCTCACGATATATTGTTCAGCTGTAACTTAATATGTAAGAAGCTCAGCGTTCTTGCGTAATTTACGAAACTGCAAGAACTTCAGGGTTATTTGCAAATTTTTATTTGCAAATAAAGCTAGCAGATCAATTAAATAAAGCTATTTAATAGATTAGTGCAGATAGACTTGCAATAGATAGACTTGCAAGTTTTGAACTGCATGTCCAGGATTTAAGTGTAATGGAACATATTTCAGCTAATGATGGTAATTACTTCAAGGTGGGGCTTAAATCACTTTTTAAGTTGATGAGGGTTCTATTCTGTTTAGCAAAATATAATAAAGCCTGTCATGTAAGTTTTTTCATAAATAATTTTGCTCTTTCAGCCTAAACCTAACACAACTCCAAGTTCTCGTTCAAATAACTTAACCAAAAATCAAGGATTCCCATTCCAAATTCTTCACTGTATCTTAGTTGTGAAACTAATGAACAAACAAAACAAGAAAGACTGATATACACTCAGGGTTACGAACCGGTGAAAAAAATCGTTAGATTCTTGAAAAAAGTCAGTAAATTAGCACATAAATCACTAGATTATTCAGTAGAAATCACTAGAATTATAATACTCCTTATCATAGTAATTAGTAATTGTTTTGTTTCTTTTTCTTATTCTATACAGTCGCACCTAGAGGAAGGGGGTAAAATTACCCCCCTAGATGTGAAAATATACCTTTAGGTTGAAGTTATTATTTTTCAAAAGCGAAAATTACCCTTGAAATTTTGAAAAATGCCTTTTTTGCATCTTTATTCAAAGAATAGAACACAATCCTTGCTTCCTCCCTGTTCCCTCTGCTTCCCGGAAAAATCCTTTTTCCGGAATTGATACCATTGGCATATACCCCGATCACTGAAAATTGATTATCAGTTATCTAATCAAAATATTTGTTTTTCTTTTTAATTTTTGTTCCTTGTCGATTCAAAACCTCAGTTCTTTCCCAATAAATATAGAAACTTTTTTTTTTTTTTTTTACTCTAGTTGAGCTGGTACAACTAATGGGGCTCCAGCGATAATTTTGAAAATGGCCTTTTTATATTTTCATGGAAAAAGTTTATCCTACCCTTCACAAATTTCGATGACTATCGGTCTTATTGCTTCTTTATTAAAAAAAAGAGGTACTTTTTAATTATATAGAACACACCCAAGAAGTAAAGTTAATCCTAATTAAATCCGCCAAAATATGATGAAAATATAATACTTTAGTTTATATAATAATATAATTTGGGTTACATATTTGCGCATTAAGGGGGTGTGGGGGTAAAGTAACCTAACTTAACTAACCTTACCCCCTAATGTGCAATTATATAGCCCAAGTTATACAAGTCCAATGCATTCTGTCACCCGCTATTTGTCTTTCTGTCTATGAAATTGGTTTTAATAGATCGTACATTATCCTTATTATCCTTAGCAAATTATCCTCAGCAAACTTTCATCCCAGGACCTATCCTCAGGGCCTGCAGGGGTCATGTTAAATCTAAAGGTATAGTTTTAGAACCTTTCAACTATGCTAAACAAAATGGCTGTCTCAAACTTTTGATCGGACAATTTTTCGGGAAAAAAGAGATGGGAGGGGGGCTAGTAGCCGGACATTTTTTCCAGAAAAAAGACCTGGGAGGGGGGCTAGTAGACTTAGAAAGTTCACTATCCCTATTTGGAATTCTTATTGATTTCGTCATAGAAAAGGTAGCGTGGTCATGGAGAATAATAGTAACGTCGTATATATGGGGATGACAGACAAACTTCAGAATCAACAACATTTCATTTGCTATTAGAAGAATAAATGATAAATTTAGCACCTGTAAATTCAGCATTATTTCATTTTTAATTAGAAGAATATTCAACGCAGTATTACAAGATTTCAGAACAGTTAGTAAACTTTCTAAGTAATGGACCGGTAACCTGCTTTGACCTGCAATATCGAAGAAACTTGTACCGTGGAACGGGGTAACTGTGAACTAAAAATCGTGAAAAATGGAGGTTTTTTTGCGATATTTTTCTTCAAACTAGTATTTACTCAAAAGTATTTTTGGTGTTTGGAGAATACGTCATTCTGCACCGAATGGCAACTGTCCCAAACTGCTAGTCTCCCTGTTGCTAGAGCCTATCTAAAAATGCTGTTCATAGTTACCACAAGGGGTGTTTAACTTTGAACACTCAAACACTTCAACAGGTAACTTTGAACAGTCGATGAGTTCTTCTTGCGTAAGACTTCCAGTTAAAAAAAAACTCGTTTATTGAGAAAAAAGCATTACTTCTAAATTAAAAAGGCAAAAGAGAGTCAAATTAGTGCAGTATCAGCTGACCAAAGTAATGATCAAATACAAATTTTGCGCCGTAATCGAGTTGAGGGGCTGGAAGATATCCCTGTATCTGGTCAGGACGGATTGATGCTGAGCCTTTCACCCCGGGAAAATAGAAGGATCCATTCTGGTTTTTTCGCTGGCAGATCACGTTTAGCGAGCCGTAAGAGGAATGAGCATCTACCTCAAAACTGCAAAATACTTGTAAATATGGCCCATGAAGAACTTCGCGATGAACCAACGTCCATCCACGGAGGTTGGTGGGTAGTTTGAACCCATTGTGGCTACCTCCCCGCTCGACATCATAGAGATCCCAGCATTCGCCGACTCATCAACTTCCATTGCAGACTCGCTCTCGCATCCTGTTGGGGCGTCAGTCGTGTCGGACTTGCAACTTGAATGACTTGAATCCTCTGCGTCTCCAATACTTTTCCCTGGTGCGACTCTAAGACGTTTGCGCATGACATTCCTCACAGATTTTTTAAATCTGCGGGCTTGCAGGACATCCAATAAAACTTTGCGGACATTGTTTGCAACCTCGTGCGGAGTATGCTGGGCCAAAAGTGGGTGGTCCTGGAGGACTCTGGAGCGTGAAAAGCACTCGGCAACGTTACTTTTAAGATTTTCTTTTCCATTTGTGGCTAGAATTTCCAGGAGAAGCTTTAAAAGTTGGGGGAAGTTGTCTTTTCTTACCACGGTTTCGTTTGGGTTGTCCATTTTGTAATCATCAAGCATTTTCCTCCGTGCTATTTTCATTGGAGCAAAAAAAGCAACGTCCATTGGTTGCCGTATATCTGTAGTGTTTGGGGGGAGGCATACAAAGTGAATGTTGTTTTCTCTGCAGACTTTCAAAACTTTGGCAGAGAAGTGGGAAGACAGGTTGTCACCCAACAAAACTTTCACTCCTGCTCTCTTCTTCAGGTGAGGGAGTGTCAGCAACATAAGCCACTCTTCAAAAACTTCGCTTTCAAACCATCCGGACATAGATACAGCATACCGAGCTCTTTTAGGGCCTCCTGTACGCCATGACCTAAACATGCCCTCAGCTTTATAGCACACGAATGATGGAAGCAGTTTGCCTTCTGAATCTCCACATATCATTAGGGATATTGCTCCCTTTGTTTCATTCATTATTCTGGAGGGGTATTTGGCAACGCTGAAACCTGAAGGAAAGAAAACCAAAATTTTCAAAGGAATAATATGTACAAGTCAAATAATTTTACAATTCTAGGTTTTTCAAAAAGAGACGGGGAAAATCCCACCAATTTTTATCTACAATTGTCAGCCGTCTTTGCACAGCAAGCTGTGAAAGACGACTCTTTCCAATTGTTCATGAAAGCTCTATTAGAGTAAGGTAATACAGAAACTTCAATTTTGGTAGATGAGATTTACCCCACCACTCCAATTGATTGCTAAAGAACTTCCATCAAAGAAAAAACAAAAGTAGGCCTGAAAGAATTAGAAAGTGGTCTAAAATGTAATGAGTAGTTAAAACCAAGTTTAAAAGCTGAACTTGATTTGCATTTTCCTGGGATCAACAGATTCGTAATGGTTTCCTAATGGTCTGAATAGGAGAGCAAACTCTTTTAGTGTAATCTTTTTAGTGTAATTTACTCCACTTGCTTTGCTTAAAAGTGAGTTAAAAATAAATTATTATGGCACCAATTCAACGTAAATTTTCAACGTAAGGCCCCAAATCGCCAGAAGTTGCGACCAATTGTTGAGACGGTGATATTTTGTGGGCGGCAACAGCTTGCCCTTCGTGGTACCAACGATTCCGGCCCCATTTCAGTCTCGGATCCAGAACCTTCTCACAATGATGGCAACTTCAGAGCACTACTGCGGCTGAGGGCAAGACACAGTGACGATGTTCTGAACAACCATCTTCTTTCTGCGGCCGGAAATGCCACATATCTTTATCCCATCATCCAGAATAGTATTATAGCCGCATCCGGGGAGCTTCTTCAGCAGTCTATTGTGGAAAGAGTAAACCCAAGTCCATGCTTTTCGGTGCTTGCCGACGAAATGGCGGACGTTTCGAATACCAAGCAGCCGTCTGTTTGCATCCGCTACACTTTCAAAGAGAACCTGCATGAGGACTTCCTAGGTTTTACCCCAGTTTCTGATTTGACTGGGCAAAGTCTGGCTTCATCAATCCTGTGATTTCTCGAAAACCTTGGTCTTAATCTGAACAAGATGGTTGGTCAGGGATATGACGGTGCAGCAGCGATGAGTGGGCATCTTAGGGGTGTTCAGACTGTTATACGTGAAAAGTATCCGACGGCGCTTTACGTCCATTGTAGTGCGCACAGTCTCAACTTGGTCATCTCTTCTGTATGCTCTATTCTGGCGTTAAAGTATTTCTTTGGTGTCTTGTCACAAGTCTGCAGTTTTTACCATACTTCCCCACTCAGGACACAGAATTTAAAAGAGAAGATCAACGAAATACTACCGGATTCGAGGAGACATACTTTAACCGGACTCTGCGAAACAAGATGAGTGGAGCGCCACGATTCAGTCGTGCGTTTTCTTGAGCTGTACCGACCAATCCTGCTATCCCTGGAAGCTCTTGAAGAGAACGGAAATGCAGAAACTTCTGAAAAAGTGGTGCAATTGCTGGACACGATGAACCAGTCGGAATTTGTTGTGTGTCTCCATGTGGTCAAAGAGCTTTTCTGCCTTACACTTTCACTGTGCAAGACTCTTCAGTCAGTTGACTGTGATTTGGCAGCTGCATGCAGGTACGTGGAAACTGTCCTTTCAAAAATAAAGGAAATGCGAGGAAATGCTGCTACTACTTTCACGTCTATTTTCGACGAAGCTCAGCGTTTTGCCAGCGACTTAGGACTGGAGATGACTCGTCCAAGGACGAGAGGTGGCCGGAGTATGCATGCAGACGATCCAGACCTTCTCAACCACTATAGAACCTCACTCTTTATTCCTTTCCTGGACCACTTCACTTCCGAGCTGAAACAACGATTTGTGCTTCACCAGAAACTGCTGTCAAATCTCAGCGTCCTTTCTCCTCCCAAAATTGTTTCTGTCAATCTGAAGGCATTAAACCTGGAGTAATTTTTGAATTGTATAGCGATATTCTTCCCGAGCCAGACTATCTGAAGCAAGAAATTGAGCTATGGCGCATCAAGTGGGAGAATACTCCGGTAGCAGAGAGGCCTACTTGTGCTGTGTCTTCGCTTCAGGCATCCGACGCCACCTTTTTTCCAAATGTTTTTCTTCTTCTGGCTGTTCTTGCGAGGTTACCTGTTAGCACTGCTACTCCGGAAAGAAGTTTCTCAACGCTCAGAAGGCTCAAAACCTGGTTGAGAAATTCTAGAGGAGAAGAACGATTGAGTGGCTTAGCCCTCCTTACAGTCCATAGGGACGTTGACATCTGCCCTGACAAGGTCATCGACATTTTTGCAGGGAAGAAAAATCGTTGCCTGGGTTTCATTTTATAGATATTCGCCCTTACTTTTAGCTAAAAAAAAAAAAAAAAACTAAAAAATACATAGACTACTTCTACTATTTGGCTTCGTTTTGCGTTAAGCCCCTTAAAGATACGAAAGTATGCTTAGTGGACGCGTCCTCGTTCGCAAGGTGCGGACTAACGGTCTCGAGCTAACGCAATGTTGATCGATGTTAGACAAAGTCCACGGGAAAAAGTCGGGTAACCCCCCCCCCCCGAACAAAAATCCTGGATACGGCCCTGGTGTTTCCTCACTATTTTAGGCAAATTTTCGCAGTTTTTTAGCCTTTTAATGATAAAACTAAGTTTAATGAATCTTGCATATTTGAAATCAACATAATAAGCCGATAATATATCGATTGATATCAAAATTCCGTTTCTAGAGTTTCGGTTACTATTGTCGCTCCATTCTTACAGTTTCGTACCACAAACTATTTGATATGTTAGCACATAAATGTAAAACTTAGAGAATAGGAAACTAACTGATCTTATTAGGTGTTTCAATTACAAAGAGAATTTGGAGAATTATCGGAGTTTCGGTATGATAATAATAATAATCCGTATTTAAAAGCCAATTAAAGCCATATACAAAAAAGACAAATACTAAAGAAAAAATACACTTCATTTGACACCCTTCCCATCAATACAAAATTTCCTACTGCCATAATATAACAGGAAGTCCTCGACCTCATTAACTCACAAAGCAGCCTATCTTCCCCATCCTAAATAATTGATCCCCTTAAATGAGAGAGTTGCTTACACCGGAGGAGGAAATGGCCCAACCCATAATCAATCTCCCCACATCTCAAGCAACTACACCCGGCCTCCGGACCTTCCCTCATTTTCCTTACAACCTTAGCATAAATTGGAAGACAATTTGCTCGAATCTGAATCCAAATCCTCAGATATTTAATGGGCAATCCCAGCTTGAAATAAAAATCCTGACCAAAATTCTCTTTTACTTCTCTATACAAAGTAAGACTCGGAGATTTGTCCACAGCTGATTGCCATAGTTGCACTTCTTTGTCTTCAAGTCTTGCACCAAATTCCTTGAAGAACTTTTCATGATCTTCTGGCCCTTTTCCCTTCTCCCACGAACTTGAAAATCCATTCTCATCTAATACCCTTTTGATTTGTGCTGTCCATGATGTTTTGTTACACTGAAGGGGAAGATCTTCATATACTGCTCGGGCAAGTCTAGTCTGGGGAAGTTCTAGAAGTCTTAACCAAAATTTGATGATTTGGGTATATCTTTTTAGTTTCAGGTTAAATATACCAAGATCACATTTTAATACTAACGTATGTGTTGTATTGTGTAGGCCAAAAACTCGTTTATAACATTGAAGTTGAAGGGTTTCTAGTTGCATTGCCGGCTGATACCCCCATATTTCTGATCCGTAATGTAGGATAGGCATAATTTTAGTATTAAATATATGTTTGTGGAGGCTTAGTTCACTTATTTCTGATGTTAGAGTGCTTCTGTATATACCAAATAATGCATTTCTTCCTTTCTGTGCCATTGTTGTAATATGACTTGTCCATTTTCCATTTTGACAAAGGATGAAACCTAAGTATTTGGCTTTTTCCACCACTTCCAGCATTTTTCCATTCAATTAAAAATTGTGGTGCTGGTTCCAAGGATTTTTTACTAAAAATCATGACTTGGGATTTCGTGACATTCACCTCTAGTTTCTTCTCTTGCAAATATTTTTCAAGGAGATTCAAGAGAGTTTGTAAATCATTCTTTCTCTTTGCCAGTAATATAATGTCGTCTGCAAATAGTAGCATTGACATATTCAGATTTCCCAGTCGGAGAGTAGGTGCCCATCTTTGTCGGAAATAAGGAACAATATCATTAATAAACATAGCAAATAATTTTGGCGAAAGTGTACTTCCTTGGCGCACGCCCTTTTTGGAGAAAAATGGCAGAGATATTCCCTTCCTAATAACTTTCACAAAACTTTTATTCAATGAATACATAGATGATAGAATTTGTAAGAAAGGGATTGGTAGGCCTAGATTTAATAAAACATTAAACAATAAAACACGACCTACACTATCAATGCTGATTTCAAATCACGTAGGGCCACATATAATTTTCCTCTACATTTGCAATGCTTTTCTACAAGAGCATTAATAACAAAACTCTATCAGCTGTAGAATAACCTGGTCTGAGCCCACCTTGTTCTTCTTGCAAGATTTGTTTCTCTTCTTTATCTATTTTATCCCAGCCTTTTATCTATAATTTTTTCTAAGACTTTTCCAGCACTGTTTAGGAGGCTTATTGGTCTATAGTTATCATGTGTACCAGGATTACCTTTCTTATAAAGTGGGAAAATAAGACTTCCGGAAGTCCAGTGGAACGCGGACTTTAAATGAATATTTCGACCCTATATCCAATGGCCGTCCTCAGCAAAGCAAATGAAAAAAATATATATATAAAAGTCACATTAAAATACGATCATTAAGACTTAATTCTTTTTAAAAGATTCCTAGCATCATTACTTCAGGGAAGTTAAATCAGGACTTGTACATCAAGTGAGGTGAAAAAGGCAATTCATTCAAGTGAAATAAAAATAGTTAAAAGCAAGCTTTCAATACTAATCTAGCCTTTTTGGCAGCTAGCCTAGAAGGTCTATCCAAAACAGGTTGAGTGGCTAAATCATTTTTAATTAATGATCTAATTATTAATTTTAATTAATAATTAGGCTAGCAGCCAAAAAAAAACATGGATTCCCAGACACTTAAGTAGGTCAAGCAAAATCTTGGAATCTACCAGTATCGGAAAGAAATGAATATTGACATGGGCAAGCACCCGTTATCCAACGCACCACTAGCATATTCCACTAAATGCTGCAAGGGAGGAATTGTGGGGTGTCCCATTCGGAAATCAAATTGGGTTTCACTTAGTAATGCATTAACCTGGAGAAAATCATATAGGCGTTTATGGACTACTTTTTCGAACAATAGGAACATTAGAAATAATATTTTTTCTGATATTAGCAAGAAAGGTTAGAAACTTATTATGATATTTCTCTTTAGTTTGAGGTCCAGCTGACAAAAGAGTGATTATCGATCTGAGGAATTCTTGTAACTGCTATTTATCTTTAAATAGGATCAATTCACAATTCGGGAGGGGTTTGAACCCCTCCCGAAATGTTTTTTTTTACTCATAAGAACGTAACAAAAATGGATATAAAAAAATTTTGTATGCGTTTTTTGAGCGTTTTGTGTGTACCCCCCCCCCCCGGAAAAAAATTCTGGGTACGGCCTTGACTTCAGGTGAAAGGTAACTTATCCATACACCCATCAGAAAAACCGAGTAAATAAGATAGACAGGGAAGAATAATCTCCCAAGTCCTGGAAAAAATGTTTTATATTTATCAAGAATTTTCTGGATTTCATGTTCCTCCAGCCTGTGGAAGTACAGTGGATTGTTGATCTAATTAGCAATACGATGTAGGTGGCTTGATTTTTGCTTTCCTAAAATTGGGTGACAGGGTTGCTACCTGTAGCTGTAAAACAGACTTAGCACCCGAAATATCGAGTAGTAGCGTATTAATAACTTATCGGTAGCGTATCGTATCGGTATCAATAGCGTATCGGTCTATGCACTAACAACGGACCGGGAGGATCGATCTCCTTATCCTTTATCATTGTTCTTATAGGTTTAATTAATTTTTATTCTTCTTTAACAATTTTTTTTCTTCGTAAGTAAACCCCCTTGATTCTACTTTATTTTGATTCTAATTAGTCTGATGGAAAGTTAAAATTTTAAGTCAAAAGCAAAACAGTATCTGGATTTTTTCTGAAAAAAGACTTTGTTGAATACCTTTTTAATATGAAGTGCTGATTAAACGATGCTGATGATTAAATGATGGTGAAAATCACAGTTTATAAAATTATCCAGTAAGTTTACCGCAAATAATTTCTGGCTCTTCATTCTCGGTGTGAACAAAAAGCTCCTCCCACTTATTTCTGCACTTATTGGTTGAGCCGGCCAAGTGGTTTTGTTAGTACTTGTTCCGTAGTTGAATATTCTTTGTCTACCCGTGAAAAAATCTAATGCCGCTTATGTTTATATCTGCAAAAACGTTCTCTGGAGCACTCGCACCTCGGTCCGGGTTTTTATAATGGGTGAGATAGGGAAAGATCATACTGGATAATTATATAAACTGTGGTGAAAATGAAGTACAGATTAACATATTTCGGTATTGTACATTTAGTAGTTTTAAAGCGGAAATGTTTTACTTATTTAAAAAAAAAACTTTACCGGCCAAAAAAAGGAAAGTTTAAAGTCTGATCTAAAACAAAAGTATAAACTTTTCTTTTTTTAAGAATAGATATCTTACACCGAATTAAAAGAAATTAAACGGAATAATCACTTTAAACTCAAAAATAATAAATGCTACTATAGTAGAATAGATGATACTCAAAACAAACATCAATTAAAATTAACAACCAATTCAAACTTAAAACTAACTTTTGGCGTAACGGCATAAGGAGCAATAAGATGTTTGGAAAACGCACCAATGCGAAAATCAATTGTAATCAATTTGTTTTTGGGAATTAGAAACTACTAAATGTACAAAATGATTCAAATGCTACTTTTAGAGGGTCTAAATTATCGAGTAATCACGTTAATTTTAAATTTCTATAACAATCTTTATGATATGCAAATTTTTATAATAACTTTTATAATAATTTTATTATAATAGCCACTTTGATTATAATAATCAAATTGGCCAATACTATTAGGAAGCTAGTCATAATCACTCGTCATCTGACAGCTTTTAAGACTCTCATTGAGCACTTAAGTATATCAAATAAATACATTTCTGTTATTTGGATCCATCTTTTCAATTCGTAACTAAAAACACAATTTTTGAGGTTTTCTCTTGGTTGCTTCAAAATTTTCAAGTTTTTAGAGCAATTTTCGTCAGTGTTGCCATACTGAACCGTGAAAATATAACATAACATAAGTTGGAAGGGATCATAAATTATATATTGTATTCTTAGAGAAATAATAATTATTTAGATAGGATGCGTAATTTAAATTGTAACGATAAAGGTTCGTTCTTTCTTCAATAGATTATTCCTTTATTGCTGTATCGACACCGTTGGATATTTTTTTTTACTGATACCAATTTGGTACTGCTACGCCTGCTTCTAAATTATAAATTATTTAAATAAGTCGTTTAACTTGGCTGGTAAATATAATAATGTAGCAAGTTTCACAATCATAACCACCTGACTATGAAACTTTTATCAAAGCTTCTGTCTTCTTTATCTTTGAAATTTATGTTCAATCTTGTCTACTTTGGCAATGTTTCTTCTTCTTCTTCTATCAACCTTTCTCTTTCTAATTGATATATCTTCAACTTTTATCAAATCTTCTGTATTCTTTATCTTTGAAATTTATGTTCAATCTTGTCTACTTTGGCAATGTTTCTTCTTCTTCTTCTATCAACCTTTCTCTTTTTAATTGATATATCTTCAACTTTTATCAAAGCTTCTGTCTTCTTTATCTTTGAAATTTATGTTCAATCTTGTCTACTTTGGCAATGTTTCTTCTTCTTCTTCTATCAACCTTTCTCTTTCTAATTGATATATCTTCAACTTTTATCAAAGCTTCTGTCTTCTTTATCTTTGAAAATTATGTTCAATATTGTTTACTTTTTCAATGTTTCTTCTTATTATTCTATCAACCTTTCTCTTTCTAATTGATATATCTTCAACTTTTATCAAAGCTTCTGTCTTCTTTATCATTTAATATTATGTTCAATCTTGTTTACTTTTGCAATATTTTTTCTTTTTCTTCTATCAACCTTTCTCTTTTTAATTTATATATATTAAAATTTTATAAAATATTATTTATTATATATATTTGAAATTTATTTTAAAAATTGTCTACTTTGGCAATGTTTCTTCTTTTTCTTCTATCAACCTTTCTCTTTTTAATTTATATATATTCAACTTTTATCAAAGCTTCTGTCTTCTTTATCTTTGAAATTTATGTTCAATCTTGTCTACTTTGGCAATGTTGTTTCTTCTTTTTCTTATATCAACCTTTCTCTTTCTAATTGATATATCTTCAACTTTTATCAAAGCTTCTGTCTTCTTTATCTTTGAAATTTATGTTCAATATTGTCTACTTTGTCAATGTTGTTTCTTATTCTTCTATCAACCTTTCTCTTTCTAATTGATATATCTTCAAATCGGCCATTTATGTCATCAAAATCTCTCATATTTCAAAAGAGAAAGTTTGCATTCCATAAGAGTGACATTTCCCTAACTTTCGAGGAGATGACAGGAAAAGTTTCGAATGAGGTTTTATTTTTTTGTTAAAAGTATCAATGTACGATTTTCTCGCAATCAAAAGGGATCATGAAATGGCGAGAGTGGTCATAATATTTTAATGGGGGTTCTAATCCATAGCAGTAGATGGGGGTAATTAATAGGATTAAATTTAATTAGGGTAATAATCCAAAAACCGTTCTCAGGTGTCAGTTGACTGCTTTAGACCTAATTGAGGGCAAAGACCTTGTTAAACCAACGAAAGATGCACAAAAACGAACACAAAACAACGATAGAATAAACAGCGACAAAAAAGACGTCGCTTATAGAGTAGGCTAAGTCACAAATAATGTACTGTGAGTGCTTCAAATAAATCCTCAACTAATCGTCCTAGCTAAGGCCCCGACTCTAACTAATCGTTCTAATCGCCCCAACTAAGCGTTAAACAAAGAGGTACAAAACCGAAGAATTAAAATACAGACTTGAAAAACAGCACTGTCTTCTTGTTTGAGAAATTATTGGATAAGCTCTTCAAAGATATTATTTTAATTTAGGGTCTTACCACAGGTCTAATTAGCATTACTCCATGGTCGTAATTTTTGTTATTTAGACAGCAAATATTTTTGTAATTAATGTGATAAAATAAATTTTATTACCTACTAATTCTCATGCAGGCCTATAATTTAAACATCCCAGTTCATGGGATAAAATGTCCCATGGTTTAAATATCCCAAACCTGGGATATGCCAGGTTTGGAATATCCCAGAGAGTCCAAAAATCAGGAAATGCTGAAGTAGAAGCAGAAACTGTTCGGAATTCAATTTCAACGTCAATGCGAACTCTTTTCTGCCAAAACTTCTGTTTAATGTATTAAAAAGTTCATTGCAAAACAAATGGTAACTTTAAATTGATTTCGAAACTACCTTTGCCATTTAGCAGATTACTGTATTTTCTAGATTTAATTTCAGATTTCTATTTGATTCCTTAAAGGATACGCTTGAAGTTTATCCTCTAACGTAAAAGGTAAGGCAAGCAACGGTATGGCATATTTTGTTAAATCTTAAATCTCGCTCTATTCGAATACACGTACACAGGAATGTATTTAAATGGGGGAGGGGCTGAAGTTAAAAAAACGTAATATTTAATACTCAGACAGGCTTAAGAGTCAGTGGCGATTCTAAACCTGGGCACGGGGGCTGGTGTCCCCTAGTTTTTCTGACGTCTGACATTAAATTCCTTTTATTTTTGCACTTTTATGCTATATCTCTCCCCCCCCCCCCCCGATTGAGAGGCCTAAAACCCCTACTGTTAAGAGTATATGATGTTCCTTACTTTAGCCCGATGTGCGGAAGTATGGATGAGTGTGGGCCATGTGATGTATGAGTGTGTAGAATTGAGTGAGATGAGAAATGAAATTTATGGAAAGTGTACGTTTGATGAGAGATGGCGGCTAGTGAATAAAATTAGGGATGTATATTTTGCAAGTTTTAAAGATTTAGGACGATTTCTTAGGTTGGCAATGGAGCACAGAAGTGGATATTTATAATTTGTGTTTTCTTTGTTTATGTTATGTAATGTTTATGTAATTTCAGTATTCAAAAGTGAACTTTCCTTTTTGTTTTTTATTGCCCTGACCCTAGGGCTTTCAGCACAATAAAATTGACTTACTTACTTAATATCCAACACTATGGGCTATCGCCAGCGGAAATTCAAAAGGATGTATGTTACACATTATTAATTTTACAAAAAAGCGAAAATACTGAGATAAACATTTAGGATATTAGTTAGTTTTTGCAGTTGTTTGAACAAAAGAGGTTTTTATCTAGATCTTAAGACACGACAGACAAAACATAATTTTTATGTCAAAGGCTTAAATTCAAACGAATTGTGTATTTTAGAAATGAGATATTTTCCAATTTGCAAAAGTTAGACATAATAATTAACCTATGGCCTAAAAAAAATAACGTATGAAAAAAAAGAGAAACGCAGATTAGACCAATCGATCAAGCGTACTTTTTTAATGAGATGAATTATAAATACCTCCTAGAAAAAAGTGTCATGCCTTTTTAATTACGGTAAAAACAACATCCCTCGGGCTGGAGCTACTCACTTACAAAACAACTCCATTTTTCTTCTTCTCCAATATTACTGTACAAGGACTACTTTTCATGTCTAGTCTTTTATTCTAGATTTGTGTTTCTAATTATTCATTTATTTTTTGTTCATGTTGAAGAATGAAGTTATTTTATTCGTTACATCCAAAATTTTTATTCACGAGATTGGGGCGTTTTTTTTTGGTTGCATCATTGTGCAATATTGAGTAATTAAATTCGTTCGCTCTCTAACAAGTTTGTAAAGCTGAAATATTGAATGTAACCTAGTTAATGAGAATTTCATAGTCAACTAGGCAAAAATGATATATAGTTTTTCCTTCAATGGTTGATATTAATGATACTTGCAATACATATTTTTCTCATCGAAGCCAGGGTTATCAGGTTCGTTTAGAGAGTATCAGCCCAGACCAAGAAAAATATTAGCAAACATTATCATTTTTTTACGAAGTCTAAACAGTTCTGTATTGCAAATAAACTTGAAAAAGCAGGGTTTTTCTGTGAAAAGTTAAAGGCAAATTTAGAACTTCAACAAGCAGACATCAGCTTCCATAAGATATCATACCTAAAACTAATAGAAATTATTATAAATAAAGAAATGGAGCTTAAAAGAACAAATTTGAATTAATAGTGAAGCCAAACTTAAACAAATGCTCGTTGATTTCGGAAGCCCTATCGATCAAATTCATAAAAAAAACTACTGAAACAATTGACTTGGAAGAAATTAAGTGTCTTAGAAATTATTGAAAAAAAGGCAGAAGAAAGTTAGTGGATTTTGCATTCGTTCCTTTCTGTGAAATTATAATATATAATACAAATTTTGACAGCAAGCTAATTCTAAAAGTCAATTATTTTATACTTGAAGGCCAAAATGCTGAAAAAATATATTCTATTCAGCTGTCATGGATTGTAGGTTTGGCACAAAAAGTTCTGTCGATTTTTCCGTCTTTGGCAATAAGCCTTAGATTTAGGCAAATGTTCTGTTGAAAATAGAAATCGATCTTGTGCAAAAAAAGCATAAAGATACTAATACATTAAATTAATACCTCAATAATTAAATAGATTAAATGATTTACTTAAAGTAGTAAATTATTACTAGTCCAAATTTTAATTATTAATTGTACAATGAAAAGCAAGCACTAATTTTACCTGGTCTTGATAGCATTAAAAAAAAAAGAAAAAAAAAGTTTTATCACCTAAAAGTATGAAGCAACATTAAAACCTAAAACAAACACAAATTATTCCGTATAAGAAGGGGACTGCCCCTTCCGCAACCCTTGCTCTTTACGCTAAAGTCTTAAAGTGCTTTAAAAATACGTCTCATTCAAATTCAACAGCCCTTGGGTTTCGAGAGTCGTTATAAGAAATTGTGACAAAAGGTCAAACTTCCCTGACTATTCCTTCCCTGACACGGACAAAAAAAGATTTTTCAGAATCATAGAAGCCTAAAAATCTTCCCCTTGCAATCGATTGCTTTTTATCAACAGACATATAAGGTGTTTTTAGATATTTGTATTTTTAAGCTATTTTTTAAGGAATTGTGATAAAAAGTCAAAATCCCCTGACTATTCCTTCAAACTTCAAATTATTCCTTCCCTGACACGGACACAAACATAATTTTTCTGTATAATAGAAGCCTAAAAAGTCTTCCATTTACAAGCAATTACTTTCATGAACAGTCATAAAAAAAGGCGTTTTTTGGATTTCTAACAGTATGTAAACTGTATCTGGCAATTCCAATGGACAGTTGACGTTGAAATTTTTTAGACTAATAATTTATAGTTGAGTTCAAAGTTCTAGTTCTTTTTATAGAAAAATTTAGAAAATATTGAAGACTGCAATTATTAATTTGAATTTCAACAGAATATCGAAAATTTATAATATTTATTATGTATTAGGCTTTTATTGTAAATTCAGCAATAAAACAGAGTTTATTTTATAACATTTGAAATCAAAGTAAACTCTATTTTCCGCTGTAAATGCAATAACTTTTACAGCTCAGACATGTTTCAATCTTAATGGTTTTCTATGATAAACATTTAATCCTTCCAGATCATATTTTATAATCTCCAATATAGATTAAAATTTTCCATGAGAACTAGAGCGAATTTAAAACAATGAGCAGGGATGAGATTAAATAAGGCGTAAAATTGCTATGAATGAACAAATGAAACGAAATTGACTGAAAATATGGGCTCGTATTAAATTCATGTTTTATAATATACCATATTTTGTAGTACCATAATTAAATTGGCTTTTGAACAGCCTATCTTTTATTTCTAGCTCTTTTTTACAGTGCCTGTTTTTTTTTCAGTAACGTTCTTTCTAAATAATTAAATAAAAAAACAAGTTTTTTAACTGAAAGTAAGGAACTGCTCACAGACCATCTTTTCCAAATGCCTAATTTACGATTACCAGGTGCTCTTATAAAACCAGGTGGTGTGTAAGGAAACGACTTCACCCTTAAGTCCCCATTTTTCCTCGTTCGTCACAGGTTGGTGTAGTTTATCTTTGCCATGTGCTGGAGGAGGTACATCTCGAACGCGAAAGGATTGTGTTCGATTTCGATCTTATGGGTTCAAGTCTCTAGGCCCAAGTCACAAAGCGATCAAACACCATCAGACAGAAACTCTACAAACATCATATATCAGAAACTCTACTAAAACTAGGATACGTGTATGGACAAGATTTTATCCTTGAACCCCCCAGCTCTTCCTGTTTTTTATTTTTTTCACTTTAATTTTTTGTTTTTTATTTTTCTTTCAAATAATTCCTTAGACAACACTGCCTTTTCATTTATAAGTAAAAGAGATTATTTCCCATTAATTATACATCCTCATTTCTTTTTATTTCTACAATATACATTCAATGACAAAGTAAGGTCAAAATTAGAAACTTTACACGCCCACGACAACCAAATTCTAATTGCTAATTGTATAATGAAAAACAAACACCGATTTTCCTGGTCTAGATAGTATTCGTTTTTCCTTCCCTGACAGGGAAACTCATCGATATTAGCTTGTTAGCGTCATAACAAAGAGAGAGACTGAACTAATTAGAACTCCACCCACTGCGGAACAAAAAAGATATTTATACAGATTGTTAAAATTTATCTAACTTTTTTTTCTTCTTCTTTTTTTGTCAGCTTAAAGTGCCAAAGACATCAAAATAAAAACAATTTTGACCATGGACCTACCTTAGATTTATTCATACCTGAGAACTGCAATTTCCTCATATTTTTCGTTTTGTTATTTTAAAACTATCAAGTTTTTAGGGTAGTATTAGGCTTTTGTCAGTGTTGCCACATTGAACCGTGATAACTCAAAGATTAATAATTTGTTAATTCCCAAAAATAACTATATATTCAAAAGGAAGGTACACGTTTTTAAGCGATTTGCTGTTATATATTTTCAGATCTTTCGCTGATTTTTATTCACGTTGTTTTCATTTAAATTTGACTACTGCTACTACAAAAAATTCACTTTTTTCATTTAAGTTGATTTTCCGATTTTTCTAATTTATACAGCATATGGTTTTGTAAGTTTCCACTAAACCAGTTCAAACCAGTACATTTTATTTTCACCGACCTTGATACTTAAATTAGTTATTTTAAACAAGAGAGAGGCATTTGTATGTTGTTGTTTTTTTTTTGGGGGGGGAGGGGGGATCTAAGTTTAAACGTTCTTATGTTCCGTTTAATCATTCAGTTTCAGCAAACATGATCACTGAAAGAAAACTAAAATTAATATGCGTATAATTTCTTCTTACGCATGTTTGCTCTTTATATACAAAAAAATATAAAGAGCATATATATATATATATATATATATATATATATATATATATATATATATATATATATATATATATATATATATATATATATATATATATATATATATATATATATATATATATATATATATACCCTGATATGTCAAGCTACACATTTGATCGATCTTCTCATAACCCAGCGTCACGTCTTCACGTTTATTGATTCCTAGTCCAAGGAATCAATATATATATATATATATATATATATATATATATATATATATATATATATATATATATATATATATATATATACCCTGATAAGTCAAGCTACACATTTGATCGATCTTCTCATAACCCAGCGTCACGTCTTCACGTTTATTGATTCCTAGTCCAAGCGACTTATTCTTCTTAAAAACAATTTTCAAATCTATTCTTGCACCCTGAACTCTCAAAACCTCAGTATTTCATTCACTTTGCTAACATTTTTATTGAGAGAAACTCAAATCATTGGCAAGATCTAAGTCTAGGGAAGTTTTACTCCCGCCAATACAAGCA